>NC_138778.1:67827963-67993548 GCF_965119305.1 Pelophylax lessonae | reverse complement strand
GATGGATTAATACTACTTTAAAGCCAAAGTAAACTCCACCCCTCAAATGCTCCTTCTTGAAAAAGCCAGTATGAGAAATGTTCCCTTAACATTCTACATTATTATTTCCTTCTTTGGATCTTCCCTACTTTGCTTCTATGATATATCTAATTTCTTCCTTCCCATGGTAAGTATTGTCTTCTGCATTTGCAGTGCAGTGTGTCAGAGCCGAAACCTTGCGCATGCGCAGTAAATAGGCAATCTTCTCCTTGTTTGTGAATGGACCTGTAGTCTGGTAGGAGTGCGATGCCATCACGGAGCCATAGCATATTAGTGAATGGACTGATGGCACTAATAGCGTGAACAAAGGACGATGGAGGCATGCACCCGTGACGTCATGAAATGGAACAGCGACCAATTATTAGAAAACTGAGAAGGTTAGAATCCATCCACACATAGCGATTTGTATAGCTTTTAGTAATGATTTAAATGGGGAAAATGTATCAGGGAGAGTTTACTTCCACTTTAGGTGTGTCAGTTAGTGTACAGGACCCATTAGGGAGGAATAAACTCTGCCATTGAAAGGATAATGTTAACTTTTAAAAAAATAATAAATGCAAATCTTTTTGTAAAAAAAAAGTGTGCATTTATTTTTTTATACTGGAGCCTGTAAAGATCAGCAGATCGTGGATTCGTGGATGCAGGAGCTAGAACAAGTTACATGTTATACCCTAAATACTGGTAACATGTTCCAAAGGTGAACGTAGCCTTAATTTAGGAAATCATAGGTTCCACACCAGTTTGGATACTTCACACATTCCTGAAATTTTGAAAAACTTGGAATGTAGAAAAGTTTTTAACAAAAGACTAAACGATCAAACAAATGTTTAACACCCTATAGCAGGGTTTCTCAACCAGGGTTCCATGAAACCCAAGGGTTCCTCCAGAGGTTGCTGGGCGTTCCTTGAGCAATGAGCAATTTCTGCCTCTCAGATAAGTTCCTATTAATCTTTTTAGCAATCTGTAGGGGGTAATTCTTCCCAATAACCACAAGTGTAAGAAGCATTCTTCCCTCTGACCATCACACTAATGTATCATGAGTTGCAGATATAGTCATTTTTAGCAGGGGTTCCCTGAAACCGGAAATTTATTTCAAGGGTTTCTCTGTGTTGAAAAGGTTGAGAAAGATTGCCCTATAGCAACATCATTATTCCCTTATTACTATAGCAAGCCTATATATTTCCAGATGGACTAGTAGCGTAGATGTGCTAACCACTAAGCCACAGCTAATGACAGATAAACTGTAAGACCGCATTCACACTGCAGCTGCACGAATTCTGCGGCGACCTGTGAAGTCGTAAAATGAACTTCATAAAATGAATGTCTATGCAAGTCGCCTCCAGGTCGTCCCGAAGTAGTACAGGACCCTTTTTCTAAGTCGGAGCGACTTGTGTCGCTCCTTTTAGAACCGGTCCTGTACTACACTATGGGAGCGACGGTGCACGACTTGTCAGGCTGACCAAGTCGCCTGACAAGTCGTACCAGTGTGAATGGAGACTAAAACTTATTTGGTTGTATCGTGATATTATGTAACGACTCCCAGGGTGTAAGACATAGAACAATAGAGAGCAGAAAAGGAACCATTATGCCTGTGTTATATAAAAGGTTTGCTAAGAAACAGGGAATTATACGAATAAATTAGATATTTAGAGGAAGTGTGCCACAATTCAAAGGGGTCTATGTATAAAAAGTTTGCACCAATGAAATTTGTTGTATTCTTTATCAAAAGCACCTTCTAGTGGCCAAAATTCCTTTTTTTTTTTTTCCTGATTTGAAGTACAGAAAAACATTGGATTGCAAACATAATTTGTTCTGGAAACATGCTTGTAATCCAAAGTACTTTTATATCAAAGCGAATTTCCCCATAAGAAATAATGGAAACTCTGATGATTCTTTCCACAATCATTTAGCCCTTCAGTTTATAGTCCACATAAAAAGATTATTACAATGTGATAGGTTGTGTAACCATTAAAAGTCCATCCACAAATGGCAGCTTCCACAAGGAGATCAGAAGCAAAATTCAGCAGGAGCCACAGAGTATAAAAAAGGCGCCTCTAAGTGTAGCAATATGGTTACGTTTAATGAAAGTACAACATTAAGAGTCGGTTCACACTGAGGCGACACGACTCCTTACTACTTCGGGGGCAACTTGCAGGGACTTCACATAATGGAATTCTATGCAAGTCGCTCCGAGGTCGCCCCGAAATAATACAGGACCCTTTTTCTAAGTCGGAGCGCCTTGTGTCGTTCCTATTAGAACGGGTCCTGTAGCGGTCAATGGACCGCAAGGGAGCGCGACTTGTCAGGCTGACAAGTCACGCTAATGTGAACCGGCTCTTAGCAACTCACATGGTTGATGATTAAAAGAGGTACATCTAAGAATAAAAAGGGGGTGCATTTAGCGCCCACTTGCTTGGGATTATGGCCACCTTCAATATAGCTTCAGGAATAGCCGTAGGTTTAGTGGGATGGTTGCAGGTGGGCTATTATAGGGTTAATTCTACCTTTAGGAGCTGAGGCAGGTATCAGCCAATGGGGTAATTAGAGGCTTTTAGAAGACAGGTGCAAGGTGTTATAAGGAAGTGCCTGTGCCCTGCTTCCTCCTTTTGCATCCGAAGAGCAAGAAGGAAAGTTCAGCAGGAAGGAAAGTTCCATATACAGCATTCCCTGAAGTTTTACTTCCTTACCTGGGGTCATGGAAGACTTGCTGAAACAGTTAATTCAGAAGGCAGAAGGAGCCGGTGGAGAAGAATGGCTGCGGCGGTGTCTGTCTTTCTCCGCAGACACTGAAGTACAGCAGGCTTCACAGGCAGCCGGGAGCATGAGAGACTGCGGCGTGGCGTCCCCCCCCCCCTCCCACTCAGGAGTCTTTGCAAGCAGGGCAGGAGCCAGGACTGAACCCCCGAGCGCTGAGGAGTCGGGCGCCGGGGAGAAGACAGCGCCATGTGGAGGGAGGCGAGCGGGAAGTGGACCGGCCGGTCAGTGGACAGGACACTGGAAAGACAGGGGCGTGCGTCCGCCGCCCTGAGAAGAAGAGGAGAGCGGTCTCGCAGTCTCCTAGAAGAGGAGGAAGAAGCGTAGTGGACACTATGCAGGCGGGTCCCAGCTCGGGAAGAGGGCGCCATCTGGTGGCCAGAGAAGTTACTGCAGCGCCTGTTAACTCCTTACTGGAAGAAAAAAATACATCTCCATTCATTTACCAGGCTCAGGGAGCAGTGGCTGATAAGGGGCTGCTGGAGGAGGCGGCTGGACAAGAGGCTGTTTCACCTCCAGCAGCTGGTGAGTCATCACAAATGCAAAATTTATCTGCGTTAATTGCTTCCTTGTCTTCCCTTGTTAACTGTTTGGCTCCTGGCATTGCGGTGGCTGCAAAAGATTTTTCAGCACAGCAATCTCAAAATGAGCCTGTTTTTTCTCCTGCAATGTCTTCTAATGTACCGTTTAAAGACCAGTGTCATTTTAATGCTGAACATGTGTCTACCAGTAATTTTTTCTCTATGGCCCCTGTGACGCAGGTGGGTGGTAGCGTGCATGAAGAGCGTTATGCCCTGTGAAATGTCGCCTCTGGGGTACCATCTAAATGTGTCGGTTAAGGAAAAAATTTGGAGGGGTGATTTTGTAGATTTGTTGTCCCTGTTGCCGTCACATAAGGAATTTGCGAAAACGGACAAGAGGGAGGACAAACAGGATGAGGATAGGCGTAGGAGCGCACCTAGGTCTTTCCACAACTGGCTACAGGCATTTTGTATTTTTGCAGGAGTGATGGCGGAAAAGCATCCTGAAAAGTGCGGGGGGTTGTTTCAACACTTAGACCACATCTTGGAAGCCTATAAGAGCTTCGGAGGGTTAGGATGGTATTTTTACGACGAGTCCTTCCGTCAAAAATTGTCGGTACACCCGTCGTTGCAATTGGCTGAATTTGATGGCGCCCCAGAGGCAGGTACCCCCCAAGCAAACGCAGGCGGGCGCTTCGAATATGGCTTACCGCAAGGGTTTTTGCTTTGCTTTCAATGAAAGCCAGTGTAGATGGAATGCTTCCTGCAAGTACAAGCATGAGTGTTCTTTCTGTGCAGGGCCGCACCCGGTGGCTAAGTGCTTTAAGAAGTCAGCAGTGGGTGGGTCGGTGCTCACACAGAAGGATATTTTTCCTAAAAGCCTGCACGCCAGTGAGGCTGGAAAAAATGCGTCTATGGTTGGACATATACCCAAGCAGGGAGAAAGCACTTTTGCTCACTGAAGGGTTTGAGCGGGGTTTTCCGCTACCTACTTTTGCTGGATCTGGCTGCGTAGGGGTAAAGAATTTGAGATCGGTAGATGTTTTTCCGCAGGTTGTGCGGGACAAAATCTTTAAAGAAATCGAGCATGGAAGGGTCTCGGGTCCGTTTGAAAAACCGCCGTTTGTTAATTTTCGTTTATCGCCTTTGGGAGTGGTGCCTAAAAAAGAACCTAATGAGTTTAGGGTCATTCATCACCTGTCCTATCCCAAAGGCGATTCGTTAAATGACGAGATTGATGAAGAATCTTGCTCGGTTTCCTACGCGACGTTTGAAGAGGCCATAGGTAAGATTAAGGCTTTTGGGCCGGAGGCTTTGTTAGCCAAGGCGGACATCAAATCAGCCTTTCGCCTGCTGCCGGTAGCTCCAGAGGCTTTTAACTCGCTAGGTTTTCAGCTGGATGGTTTTTATTTTTTTGATAGATGCCTCCCAATGGGCTGTGCGCTGTCCTGCTCATATTTTGAGGCATTTGCCACTTTTCTGCATTGGGTAGTGTGTGTTAAGTCGGGTAGTGGCGGCGTGTTACACTACCTGGATGATTTCTTATTTGTTGGGCCTCCAGATTCGGATGGTTGTTTGCATTTGTTAGAATCTTTCAAGGCAGTTGCGGATGAGTTTGGTGTTCCGCTAGCCGAGGAGAAGACGTGTTTGCCGGCCACGGAATTGGTTTTTCTGGGTATCCGGATTGATACCGTACGTTTGGAGTTTCGGTTGCCTGAGGATAAGCTGGCAAGATTGAAGGGTCTGATTCGGCTGTTTTTGGCGAGAAGAAAAGTTTTGCTGAAAAGCATGCAGTCATTGTTGGGCTTGTTGGCCTTTACGTGTAGGGTGATGCCCATGGGGCGCGTTTTTTCGCGCCGTCTTTACCTGTCAACGTCAGGATTAAAATCTCCATTCTCCCACATTAGCTTGAATAGCTCTTTGAAGGAGGATTTGCTGGTGTGGGGCGAGTTTTTGGATACTTATAATGGTAGATCCTTTTTTCAGGCAGATTTTGTTTTCGCTCCAGATTTTAGTTTGTTCACAGACGCTGCTGGCTCTAAAGGTTTTGGAGCAATTTGGAGGACGCATTGGTGCTGCGCGGAATGGCCGGAGTTTTGGAAATATAACAAGCTAACGAAAAATGTGGTGCTGCTTGAGATCTTTCCCATTCTGGTGGCTTTGGAGCTATGGGGCGTTTTCTTTGCGGACAGGCGTATTTTGGTCGAGACGGACAATAAGGGAGTCCTTTTTGCAGTAAATTGTCTATCTTCCAAATCTGTTTATGTCGTCAAAGTGCTTAGGAGAATCGTGTTGTTGTGTTTGAAGTATAACATCTGGCTTAAAGCAAAACATACCCCGGGAGTACTAAATAACCTTGCCGATGCATTGTCTCGGTTTCAGATGGACCGCTTTCGAGAACTATTGCCGGAAGCCGACGTGGAAGGTATCGATTGTCCGGGCCATTTGTGGAAAATTGTCGAGACCTAGTTGGGAAGGCGATTGAAGGTTCCTTGGCACCCAAGACTTGGGCGAGCTATACTGCCGCATGGAGAGACTGGTTGTGTTTTGCTGAATCAAGAGGTCTTGCCGATGGCTGTCCGTCAGAAGGGGTGGTGTTAGAATTTCTGGCTTCAAGGATGCAGCAACAGGTGTCTTATAATTATTTGTGGAAGACGCTTGCGGGTATCTCATTCTTTTGTCGTCTAAAGGGGTTTCGGCCTTGTACGAGCTATTTTGCTGTACAACAGGCGTTGAAGGGCTACAGGAAGATTTCTTTTGTAAAGGACGATAGGAGACCTATTTCCCTTGATTTGTTGGGAGATTTATGTGCTGTAACGAGTGAAGTATGTAGCTCCGTTTATGAAGGGATTCTTTTTAAGACGGCCTTTGCATTGGCCTTCTTCGGGGCTTTCCGCATTTCCGAATTGGTGCCTTTATCCAGAAAAGTGGAAGGGGATATTTCTTTTAAAAATGTTCTATTGGGTGAGGATGGGGTTCACATTTGGATCTGCAGTTCAAAAACGGATGCTTTAGGGAAAGGGGTAGGAATCAAGCTGAAGGCTCAGACGCCGGGGAGGGTATGTCCTTGGGCGCTGGTTCGGAAATTTCTGGGCATAAGGCCTCAGGGTGGTTTTCAATTTTTAGTTCACTATGATCTTTCCCCACTTACGAAATATCAATTTGAGTTTGTGTTGCGTAAGTGCTTAGAGCGGTTGGGTTTGCATGGATTAAAGTTTTCCTCCCGTTCATTTCGTATAGGGGCAGTTTCGGAAGCAGCAAGAAGGGGTTTTTCGGAGGAAGTGATAAAAAGTATGGGGAGGTGGAAATCTAATTGCTTTAAAGTTTATGTTAGACCTAACATGTTTGTTTAATTCCCTCAGGTGGCCAACGAACGGTATGGATCCTGGGCCATTCGTTTATTTTCTGGGCAAGAAAACGTGCAGCTCAGCGTAATTACTCTACTAATTTGTCTCTCCCTTTGGAATCTTTTAAGTTATTCTGGAAAGGCATTAGGGGCCTCCAGTGGCATCAGCTTTATTTTCATTTGACCAGACTTTATCAGAATTGGCCCCCTCCTTCCATTTTGTTGATACATGCGGGTGGGAATGATTTGGGGAACAGAAAAACGTTAGAATTATTATTTATGATTAAAAGGGATTTGCATTTTTTCTCTCTCTCCTCTCCTGGGACAGTAATTGTGTTCTCGGAAATTGTGCCTCGCCTTACTTGGCTGTCCTTGGATCAGAAGAGAATTATGGAAAAGATGAGAAAAAGGGTGAACAGGGCGATGGAGAAATTTATGCCGTCAATTGGAGGATTGTCATATAGACATGTAGATCTGGAAGGCGGGATACCGGGCCTGTACAGGCAGGACGGAATTCACCTTTCCGAGGTTGGTCTGGATATCTTTAACTTGGGTCTACAGTATGGCATTGAACAGGCCGCGGTGGTGGGGTTGGGCCGTTCTTGTTGCTCAAGTCCGGCTGGTGGGGACGGTATTTTTTGCTAATTGATTATGAAGTTAATGCTTGCTTGAGTTCTAAATAACTAGCTAGTACAATTTATTTTCACTATGTGATTTTGGTTTGAAGTATTATTATTATTATTATTTATTATTATGATTATTGATCATCTGAATATTTGATTTCATATTTAAAACCAATAAAGCGTGCCGCGGCCATTTTCTTGCCAATACTGCTGTTATGTTTGGTTATTTACTAATTAAAGTGATGTTTGAATGGATGAAAGTGTGGCCTATAATCCCATGCAGTTATCTGGGATAAAGATGTCCATATAGACCAGCCTTTCTCAACCTTTTCAACACAGTGTAACCCTTGAAATTATTTCCAAGTCTCAGGGAACCCATGCTAAAAATTACTATATTTACAACTAATGACACATTAGTGTGATGGTCAGTGGGATTAATGCTCCTCACACTTGTGGACACAGGGAAGAATTACCTTCTTCCAGATAGAATACACTACACCACCCCTTCCCCCCAGCGGGACGGATGGACGGACAGCCTGCATTCTTACCTCCTCCGGCTGTGCGTCTCCTCCCTCTTCCTGGCCAATGTAAAATCGCTTCTGTTTTCAGCCAATCTGGAAAGGGGTCTCACGACCCGCTTCCTGATTGGCTGGAAGGAGAATCAGTGTGATAATAGCGAATATTAATTTGCTATTGTCATACAACTGGGTGGGCTTAGGGTCCAGTGCTCTGCGCCCCGAGCACACACTTTTTTGAAGCCTATTAGAGCTTCTGGCTCTAATCAGGTGCTTAAAAAAAAGAAAAAAAACCCTATTGGAATCCATGCATCCGGCGCCCTGCATGTAGATTAGGGGGCCGGATGCATGGATGGGGGGGGGGGGGGCGCCCCTGTGTCCCCAATGGACGGGCAGCCACTGCTAAAAAAGATCAATGGTGTCAGGGGGAACTTAACTGATAGGCAGAAATTGCCCATTGCTCAAGGAACCCCTAGCAACCTCTGGAGGAACTCTAGTTGAGAAACACTGACATAGACCATCCTCCTCACCGCTGTCAGTTTGCAATCCTGATCAGGAAGACTACCCTGCAGTAGAGCGATCTGAAAGGGAGGCTTGAAGCACTCGTGGAGCACAGTGTGGAAGGGATGGAAGGGAATGACATCAATGACAGTGCTGAGGAGGGTCTATGTGGACAGCTTTACCCCGGATGCCTGCATTAGATTTGCCTGTTTTAATCATCAACCATGTGAGTTGCCAAATATTGTAACTTCATTAAATGTAACCATATTGCTACACCTAGAGGCACCTCTCTTATCTTTTATACTCATTGTGATATGACGCTACTTGTATATCAAGACATCGCTCGTTTATCAAGTCAAAATTTATAAAAAAAATTAGCTTGTTTTGCAAAACGCTCTCAAACCAAGTTACTCTCAATCCAATGTTTTACTGTATTTAAATACAAATGCCATATTATGGTCACTGGATGGCGCTAAAATCACACAAGACAGTCCTATAACACAGAATACTGCAAATTTAGTTGGAGCTGTGAAATGTGTGTTACATTCTTTTATTGAACTTTTTATACATTGACCTTAAAGTGTATCTAAAGCCATCATTTTACACTTTTTCTTGTTTGGAGTAGGGAATGAAAACCCCCCCTGTATGGAAGAGAAAACCTCTCCAAAGTGGGGAAAATCCCTCAATCTGGAGATTTCCCCACTCTATTCTTTTTCCAGTGACAAAAATAATAGTGGGGGGGGGGGGGGGGGTGAAAATGCATATGGGCGAAAATGGCCAACAGGACAAATAGAGAAAGTAAATATCCCCAACAGCTATAAAAACCTGACAGGGGTTCTAACCTGTCCACTCTCTATCTACAAAACAAAGAGACAGTTTCGAATAACTTTATAAGCAATAAAGTCACCTAAGAATAAAAATGATCTTTTAATTTTGTCTCTATGTGTACAGATACATACTCACTTTGCTTTGCATCTCTAGGTTGATATTTTCCAGCACTCTCTGCCAGTCCTGCCTGTCCTGCTCCTGTCCAGTTACTTTGCCCAGCAGCTCCTGGATCATGCTGTTCAGCTGGTCAGTGGTGGCATCAAACTGAGAGCGACTCACTTTACCTTCCAAGGCACTCATGTCTGTTTGCTATCCGCATAGAATACAGCAAGAGAGAGAAATGAAGGTGGAAGTGGAGACGCAAAAGTCTTTACACTGCACAGTCACATAAGCATTCGCAGTTACATAGTTACATCTTTTCGACCCCAGATCTCACATTAAAGAGGTCCTGTCATCCTTATTTCTATTACCAGGGATGTTTACACTGTCGCCTATGGGGATTTTTACTGTAAGTACCAATGTTTGTCGTCATAGTTACATAGTTTGTGAGGTCGAAAAAAGACATCAGTCCATCCAGTTCAACCTATGATGTGTGTGTGTGTGTTTGCTGTTAACCATACATTGTATACCCCTGTATGTTGTGGTCTTTAAGGTGCCCATCTAATAGTTTTTTGAAACTATCAATGCTCCCTGCTGACACGACTGCTTGTGGAAGAGAATTCCACATACTTACTGCTCTGACAGTAAAGAACCCCTTACGTATTTTAAGGTTAAACCGTTTTTCCTCAAGTTTTAGTGAGTGGCCACGTGTCTTTTTGTATTCCCTTTCTCTGAAAAGTTTGTTCTTTATGCTAGGGTCACCAGTACAGTATTTGTACATTGATATCATACCCCCCCTCAATCGTCTCTTCTCCAGAGAGAATAAGTTCAGTGCTTGTAGTCTTTCCTCATAGCCGATGCCCTCCATTCCCCTAATTATTTTTGTTGCCCTTCTTTGGACTCTCTCCAGTTCCAGCACATCCTTCCTGAGGACCGGAGCCCAGAACTGGACAGCATACTCCAGATGTGGCCGGACCAGAGTCTTGTAGAGTGGGAGAGTAATATCTTTATTTCTGGAGTGAATCCCCTTTTTTATGCATCCTAGTATTCTGTTGGCTTTGCTTGCAGCAGCTTGGCATTGCATGCCACTGCCAAGCCTGTTGTCTACCAGTACCCCCAGGTCCTTTTCCATCCTAGACTCACCCAGAGGTTCCCCCCCCCCCCCAGAGAGTAGCTTGCTTTCACATTACTGATGCCCAGGTGCATTACTTTACATTTTTAAACATTAAACCTCATTTGCCATGTAGTTGCCCACCCCATTATTTTGTTCAGATCTGCTTGTAAGTTTTCCACATCTTGCATAGAAGATATTGGCATGCTTAGTTTAGTATCATCCACAAATACTGAGATTGTACTCGATATCTCCTCCTCTAGATAATTTATGAATAAGTTAAACAGGATTAGCCCCAGGATAGAACATTGGGGGACCCCACTTTCCACACCTGCCCAATCCGAGTACTCCCCATTTATCACCACCCTCTGTACTCTTCCCCTGGAGCCAGTTCTCTATCCAGGTACTCACCCTATGGTCCCTACCTACCTTCCTTAGTTTGAACAGTAAGCGTTTGTGGGGAACGGTGTCAAAGGCCTTTGCAAAGTCCAGATATACCACATCCACAGGCTTACCTTTATCTAGGTGGCAGCTCACTTCATAATGCAAGAACTAATTCATCTTAAGAATGTAATAATACGATTTTAGCAACCGAAACAATTTTTAATTACTAACCTTGTATGATTACTAAACTTAATCCCTTCAAACAATCTTCCTAAACTTCAACCCTTGTATGCTGACCGCCCTATAGTACCCGATACTCGCTGCCTTTTAGCTACAGCTATAGGTGAACTCGGATATATCTCGCCCTTTTTTAAATATTGGTACCACGTCGGCTTTTTTTCAATCAGTTGGCACCATACCCATCTGTAGACTATCCTTAAAGATCAAGAATAATGGTCTGGCAATCACCTGCCTGAGCTCTTTAAGAACCCTCGGGTGCAAGCCATCCGGTCCCGGTCATTTATTTATGTTAAGTTTCTCTAGTTTAGTTCTATCTTCTGTTAGCCATGGCGGTACTTCCTGAGGAGTATTATTTAGTTTAGCCTTACCAGTTGGGTTAGTGTAGCCCCCCGATTCTTTTGTGAAGACTGAAGAGCAGAAATAATTTAACACTTCCGCCTTTTCTCTGTCCTCTGTGGCCATATTTCCTTTGACGTCTTTTATGGGGCCAATGTCTCTCGTGTTCTATTTTAGCCGCCTTGATTTCGCCTTTACATTTCTTATTACACTCTTTGTAATGCTTGAATGCTGCCAAAGACCCCTCAGCCTTGTATTTTTTGAAGGCCTTTTCTTTAGTATTAATATGCATTTTTATGTTGGAGTTTAGCCACCCAGGGTTTAGTTTTGCTCTTTTAAATTTGTTGCCCTTTGGAATGCACTGGCCAATCCCTTTGTTTAGTATGCTCTTGAAGCACTCCCATTTTTCCTCTGTGTTCTTTGTTCCCAGGGTTCTATCCCATTTGATATTTTCTAGCAGAGAGCGCAGTTTTGGGAAATTGGCTCTTTTGAAATTCAGTGTCTTAATATTACCCTTGTGTTTCCTATTACTATGATTAATACTGAAACTAATTGACCTACGGTCACTGTTTCCTAAGTTGCCCCGTATTTCTATATCCGTGATCAGGTCTGTATTGTTGGTAATCAGTAGGTCAAGTACCGCATTGTTTCTTGTCGGTGCATTCACCATCTGACCCATAAAATTGTCCTGCAGAACATTTAGGAACTGCCAAGCCTTGGCTGAATGCGTGGTTCCTTCTGCCCAGTCTACATCTGGATAATTAAAGTCCCCCATTATAATGACATTTCCCCTTCCTTGCTGCCAATCCTATCTGTAAAAGGAGGTCCGCCTCCCCCTCCTCCCTCTGGTTGGGGGGCCTATAGCATACGCCCAATATTACCTTCCCCATAGTGCCTTCCATTTTAAGTTCAACCCATAGGAATTCTGCCACGTCCATAGCTCCATTATTAATATCATCCCTCATATTTACCTGTACACTGTTCTTAATGTACAGACATACCCCCCCCCCTTTTTTACCTTCTCTATCCCTGCGATAAAGGGAATACCCCTGAATGGTCGCCATCCAATCATGAGAGCTGTCGAACCAAGTCTCTGTTATCCCCACAAAATCTAAGTCCTCCTCAAACATCAGCAGCTCCAGCTCTCCCATCTTGTTGGCCAGGCTTCTGGCATTGGTATACAAACCTTGTAAATTCGACCGGTTGCATATATCCTCATTCAAAGTTGTTTTTAGGCTGCTCTTGTGATTTTTCCCCATACCCACCTTGGGTTAAGGAGCTCTGAACACCCTACCGCTAATGTCCCCAATTGTGCCATCTGAATCTTGCTCCCCGCTTTTTGGCCATCCTCTCACCCAGCACGGCTGCACTCCGTCCCTACCAAAGAGCCGGTGGCCGACTGAGAAGTCGGCCCAGTTCTCCAGGAACCCGAAACCCTCCTTACTACACCAGCTCCTTAGCCACTTGTTAACTTCCCTAATCTCCCGCTGCCTCTCTGGTGTGGCTCGAGGTACAGGTAGTATTTCTGAAAATACTACCTTGGAGGTCCTACTCCTCAACTTAGCGCCTAAGTCCCTGAAATCGTTTAGGACTCTCCATCTTCCTCTGCCTAGGTCATTGGTACCCACGTGTACCATGACAGCTGGGTCTTCCCCAGCCCCACCCAGTAATCTGTCCACCCGATCCGTGATGTGCCGAACCCGAGCGCCCGGTAAACAACAGACTGTTCGGCGCCCACGGTCTTTGTGACAGATTGCACTGTCTGTCCTTCTAATGATTGAGTCCCCTACCACCAACACCTGTCTTTCCTTTCCCTTTCTCCCGGCCTCACTGGAGGAGTTCTTCCCTTGGCAGCTAGGGGCGTCGCTCTGCTCCAGCAATGCTGGTCCCTGACTGGTTTCCCCAACATCACGCAACGGGGCGAATTTATGGGGGTGCTCCAGATCGGCCTTCTTGCCTTTTTCCCCTCTACCCTTCCTAACTGTCACCCATCTACTCTTCTCTGATGCCTGCACCTCCGTCTCTCCGCCCACTGTGCAGCCCCAGCCTGCACCTGACGGGTACGATCCCAGCTCTCCTTCAGTATGAACATTCGTCTCAGTGTTGCCAGCTGCTTTCCTAGATTCAGGACCTGAGCTTCCAGAGAAGCAACGTGATTACATTTTGTGCATTTGTATTCGCCCTCGATCTCATGATCGAGGAACGTATACATACCACAAGATGTACACCGAATCGCATCTCCACACCCGCCGAGCATTGTACCTACTAATCTAATCTAATGGGGATTCTGTAATTTAAATCTGTCCTGTGTGGCTGTTTCCTAGCTTCCTAACTCTGCTTTCTCACCCTCTGGTACTCTGTTACACTCACAGATACTTACAGACACTCACAGTCGCAGGGCATAGTCAGTCGCAGGGCACAGTCAGTAGCAAGGCACAGTCAGTCGCAGGGCACAGTCAGTCGCAGGGCACAGTCAGTAACAGTAACATGCGTAATACATATTTGATTGCCTACGCACAAATTAGGATGGGAGTGTATGCAGGCAAAATTCTATCACCTTCTGATATACCCGCCTATCCATATATATAAAAAAAATGGATGAATGTAACACAATCTCTACTTATCATAAATGCAGAGGGCCACCCTATGTATTAAATGATTATTTGTAAAATAAACACACAATACATAAACAGTAAAGACATAAAACATAAATTTAAAAATGCTGGTGCAAAAGAGATGAGTATGCAAAGAAGGGGTTTAAGTGTATCTTACCCAAAGACTAAAGTGTAACATATTGTAGCTTACCAGTCCTTGGTTGCTTTGGCTGCATTACTTTTCTTTCTTAAACTTTTATTCCTTTATTTTCACCTAGTGATCTGGCCAGTAACACACTTTATACATGGTGGCTTCCATCACTCCTCCACTGTTTCTATGGAGGAGCATGGTAGCCACCCTAGGACAGCAACACTTTTAGTCTGTGGGGCGGTTAGTCTTGGATGGACTAGTCAGTTTAGATGGGATTTACTTATGTTTTTTTTTTTACCATTCTCTACATTAAAGTGGTTGTAAAGTTAGAAGTTTTTTTTACCTTATTGCATACTCTGCAATGAAGTAAAAAACTTTCTGGGTTCAGCTCCCCCCCCCCCCAAATACTGTCAGGGTTGGGCTCACAGCAGTTCTCTTCTTGGTGATAAGGCTGCTCAGCTGTCAGATAATTGTCAGCACTCGTTGTTTCCTCAGTGGCTCACCTGGTTATCATTATCTGCTCGTCAGTTCTGCCTGGTTCCTTCTGGTTATTTAAGCTGCCTGGTTCATTCCTTTCCTGCCTTTGCCTGGCCAACATATCTGGAGTTTCTCTGCTGTGTGACTGTGAAAGACTTTGCCCGGCTGATGTCCTTTCTGGTTCCTGATCCTGTTCCTTTGCCCCCGATTACGCTGATTTCTGGTTTCCAGATCACTGGCTCATCTGACTTCCAATTTTGGCTTCCGACCTCTGGCTTATGTTTTGACTACGTGTACCATTCTGTACCATTTTTTACTATTACACTAAAGGTGTGATTGTTACTACATTTTCTGTCTCAGTCTGATTCATGGTTCCTGACAAATACTTACCAAAGCCAGATCAAGATCCAGCACTGTACAGGAGAGAAGTGGCTCTCTTCTCTCTCTGCTCCTCTCTGGAAATAGAGGCAGCAGCAGCAGGAGCCATTGGCTCCTACTGCTGTCAATCAAATCCTGTGAGGAAGGAGTGGGGCGGGGGCGAGCAGCACTGTGTGTGTCAATTGACATACAGAGCCCGGCTTGGGATTGAGCCCAAATGAGTGCCACCATAGCAAAAGGTATGATATGGGGGCACTTGGAAAAGGGGGGAAGAGCCAGAAGCTCCAGCGGGGCCCCATATCATGCCTCTTGCTACGGTGTTTGTTTTTTAATTAGCTTTACAATCACTTTAGGGTACAAAATGTCCCACTATCTACCCACCCCCCCTCTCCAAACTCTTACCTGACTGAGTCACCCATTCATTGCTGCCCCAGCTGCAGCACTGCTCCTCTAACGTGGTCTCAAACTCAATGCTGTCTGTCAAACTCTTGGGAGGAAGGACCAGGGGCCTGGTTTACTGTGTGTGTCTATGGGTGCACACAGCCTGGCTTAGGAGCATGCACACATAGAGGCTCTTATAGCACATGGGTTGCTAAGGAGGCACCTGGAGGAAGGAGGAGGAGACCTCTTTTAGAGTTTAAAGCTTTATATAACTTTAAAGTGAAACTCCAGCTAATACTTTTTAGGCAGTTATAGAAACATTTTGTTTCTTTTTGGATAATAAATAAAATCTGATCATTGTAGGCACCTCCAGTGTTAAATGGTTTGTATAAACTCCATAACTGACATTTTTGCTGGATAGCTTTATCTGTTTGAAAATGTTAGGATTACCGGTTGGGTTGGTGTTAGAGTTACAGGAAAAGGTGGTAAGGGTACAGGGAGGGTTGCTGATAGGGATACAGAGAAGGTTAATGTTAGGGTTATATGGGGCACTAGGTTTACTGGACAGGTTGTTGTTAAGGGTATAGGGCGGGTTAGTGTTAGCGTCAAGGAGAAGGGTAATGTTAGGGTTATATATAGAGGTAGGATTACAGGCAGTGTAATGTTTGAGTTACAAGAAGGGTTAGTGTTATGTTTACAATAAAGTTTAATTTTAGAGGAAGAGTTAGGGTTAGGCTGGTACATGAGTGGTGAGTATGCAAAGAAGCGGTTACCTTTATATATGTAAGGGCTAGTGACAGGATTACATGAAAGATTAGTATGAGGGTTACAGGGAGGGTTAGTTTTAGGGTTGTAGGAAGGATTAATGTAAACGTTACAGTTAGGGATAGTGTTTGGGTTACAGGAAAGGCTAGTGTTAGGCTTACAGTCTCACTGTGGTTGGTGTTGGTGGTAAGGGTACAAAGCTTAGGTTACAGGGAAGGTAATGTTTAGGTTACAGGAAGGGCTAGTGTTAGGGTTACGAGACGGGTTAGTGTTAGGGTTATAAAGAGCTAGGGTTACAAGTAAGGTTAGTGTTAAGGTTACCAAAAGGGTTAGTTTAAGAGATCCAGAGAGGGTTATTGTTTAGGTTACAGGAAGAGTAAAGCTGGCCATAGACGAGTAGAAAAATGAACAAAAATTCTTGTTGATCGTCAAGCTGTTTTTCGCATAATTAGTGTGCCAGCTGCGACACACGATTTTCGTGCCGCAATCAAAAGAGACTGATCCAACTTCCAACTGGGTTTTTATTAGAGAAACAAAACAAATAATTGCACAGTTGTATGCGCCATGTTCATTTTTCGATCGATAGATCGGTTTTCGACTATGGCTGGCTTTAGTTGAAGAGTTACAGGAAGGGCTGGTTTAAGAGATACAGGAAGGGAAAATTTAGGAGTTACAGGGAAGGTTTGTGTCAGGAGATACTGGGAGGGTTAGCTTAGGAGTTACAGGAAGGGTTAGTGTTGGGGGTTACTGGGACAGTTAGTTTAAAGGTTACTTAAGGATAGTGTGAGAGATTTAGTGTACAGGATTGCTTTTCGTGTCAGGAGCTCAGTGCAATAAAAGCTAATATAACACTACCTATTGGAATCTTTATTTACCCCACAACCGGAAGACAAACTACTCATGAAGCATTTTCTGAGAATGGGAAGAAATGTTCTGTACAATGTGTTAGTTAGTCTCCTAACTACCCTTTTCGAATGTGAACAATCAATCCAATTCTACCTTCAGCTCAGCATGGTCCTTGTCTGCTTTCTCCTCCTCCAGCTTCTCCAGTGTCTGATAAATAATCTGTCAGGTATAAAATGTGTTACTAAAGTAAGTTTCTGCTGAGAGAATATCAAGGCTACTATTGCTGACCTTCTTAAAATGCTAGGCTCTTGGAGAAAACTTTCTGAATCACTGACCCAAAATAGGAAAACTGAAAACCAGGCTACTAGCAATTTCAGAAGGAGAAGAAATGTTAAAAATCATGTTATAAACATCAGTTTAAGGCTGCATTCACACCTGACCGTAGCTTCTTTGAGTGATTTTTCTGGTGGTTTTTTTGCACGATTTTGGCACATTTTATGAGCAATTTGTGCATTTTTATACAGCGTTTTTGCTCTTTGACATTTTGTTATTAGCCAATAGAGAAAACTATAATCTGTTGCTAGATTTTTCAGCTTTTTTTTTAGCTTTTCTATCAGCTTTTGTTTCTTTTTAAATTATTATTATTCATTTATTTTTTATTTGTTTTTGTTAGGATAAGGGGTAAGAGTTAAGGTTAGGTTAGAGCTAGGATTAGGGATTAGGGTTAGGGTTAGCATTAGGGGTTAGGGTTATTTATTTTTAATTAATTTATTTTTATTAGGGTTAGGGTGTTACTACAACTACTACTACTACTACTAACAATAATAATAATAAATCAATAAATGTAAAATAATTACACAAATAAAATAATAAATAAATACAATAAATAAATACTATGTAGTAATAAAAAATAACTAACCCCTAACCCTTAGAGTCGGTTCACACTAGCGCGACTTGTCAGGCGACTTGTCAGCCTGACAAGTCGCGCTCCCTCGTGGTCCATTGACCGCTACAGGACCCGCTCTAATAGGAGCGACACAAGTCGCTCCGACTTAGAAAAAGGGTCCTGTACTACTTCGGGGCGACCTCGGAGCGACTTGCATAGACTTCCATTATGTGAAGTCCCTGCAAGTCGCTCAGAAGTCGTGGTGCACGGGACTGCACAAGTCGCCCCCGAAGTAGTAAGGAGTCGTGTCGCCTCAGTGTGAACCGGCTCTTACAATAAATAAAATAATAATAGAATAATAATAAATAACTAAACACCCTAATAAATAAATAAATAAATAATGTATTACTATCAGTAGTAGTATTATTAATAATATTAACCACCCCCCATCCGCGCTACAGCCTATATACGGCTGCAGCGCGGACTCACATTTTCGGGAGGCCGTCTTTATACGGCCTCCCAGTAACCCGCTCCCCGCGCGCTCCCGTGAGCGCGCATCGGGGGAAATCTGTGTCGGCTGTGTCCCTTGGTGAATGGCCATTCACCACGTGATCGGACCGTCCAATGAGAGGTGATCTCATATGTAAACATATGAGATCATCTCTCATCGCCGGCGCTCCTTCCTCACACAGAGCCTGCAGTGTGAGGAAGGAGGGGGAGCCTCACAGCGCCGGGGACACACAGGAATGTAATCAGGGCACTGATCACCAGTGCCCTGATTACTAAAGGTAAAAAAAATACACAAATTGCCCCCCATCAGTGCCCACAGTGCCCGCCATCAGTGCCCCCATCAATGCCCACAATCAGTGCCCATAGTGCTGCCAGTCAGTGCCCATCAGTGCCTGCTCATCTAGGCACTGATGAGCACTGACTGGCAGCACTATGGACACTGAGTCTGGGCACTGATGGTGCTGCCCATCAGTGATGCCCATCAGTGCTCATCAGTGCCACCCGTCAGTGTCCATCAGTGCCATCCGCCAGTGCCCAGCAGTGCCACCTCTCAGTGCGCAGCAGTGCCGCCTATCAGTGCTCATCAGTGCCGCCTATCAGTGCTCATCAGTGCCGCCTATCAGTGCCGCCTATCAATGCCGCCTATCAGTGCTCATCAGTGCGGCATATTAGTACCTCCTCATCAGTGCCCATAAGTGCCACCTCATCAGTGCCCATAAGTGCCACCTCATCAGTGCCCATCAGTGCAGCCTATCAGTGCCCATCAGTGCCGCCTCATCAGCGCACATCAGTGAAGGAGAAAAATTTATTTTCAAAATTTACTCGCAGAAAATAAGAAAAACTTTTTTTTTTTCAAAATTTTCTGTCTTTATTCTTTTTTCTTGTAAAAAATAAAAAACCCAGAGGTGATTACATACCACCAAAAGAAAGCTCTATTTGTCTGAAAAAAATGATAAAAATTTCATGTGGGTACAGTGTAGCATGACCGCGCAATTGTCATTCAAAGTGTGACAGCGCTGAAAGCTGAAAATTGGCCTGGATGGGAAGGGGGTTTTAGTGCACAGTAGGCAAGTGGTTAATAATAAAAGATTATTATTCATTTAGTTTTTTGTTTGGAGGTGTTTCCATTCATTTCTATAAGAATAAAAATGCCCCAAAAATGCACAAATCTGCCCAATTTGAGGTACAAAAAAAAAAAACTCCAGAACTTTTTTGAGCTTCAGGCGTTTGGTTTCAGGCGATTTGGAGTGGAGATGTGAACCACCTCAATAGGGAATAACTGATTTTATCTCCTCCAGCGTTTTGGCGTTTCACGCTTTAAGCTACAAAATGCTGAGGTGTGAATGGGGCCTTAAAGACATTAAGTACATACATAAAAATGATTGATATTTTTTTAGTAGAATAGAAAAAATAACTAATTTAGTATATAGAGACACCAAGGATGAGGATGACCATAAGTAAAGGAGGGGACAGAAACCAAGATAGTGAGAGATATGTCTCCTCTCACATCAATGTGTCTCTGCTGCTCCTGTTGGTCCTGAAATATGGAACCTGTGGTCTTGTCTAGCTGTTCCAACTCTTCTTGCAGCTGCCGCACTTTATCCTGGAGGAGATCCTTGTTCTGGGAGGTGAATGCAGAATCGTTAATGAAAATTTAGTTTTTATCAACCTCAATCAGTACAAACTGTACAAACAAAATCAGAAATGTGTTTGCAGAGACACAATCAGAACACTACTGACAGCACCAGAAATACAGTACTGTGCAAAATGTTTGGGCAGGTGTAAAGAAATGCTGTAAAGTAAGAATGCTTTCAAAAATATATATTTTAATTGTTTCTTTTTTAATCAATTTAAAAAATGCAGAGTGAGTGAACAGAAGAAAAATCTAAATCAAATCAATATTTGGTGTAACTATACTTTGGCTACAAACCAGCATCAATTCTTCTAGGTACACTTACCCACAGTTTTTGAAGGAACTCTGCAAGTAGGTTGTTCCAAACATCCTAAAGAACTAATATTCCATCTTCGAATCCATCTTCGGTGGATGAAGGCTGCCTCAAATCCTTCTGTCTCTTCATGTAATCCCAGACAGACTCGATGATGTTGAGATCAGGGCTCTGCAGGAGCCAAACTTCCAGGACTCCTCACTCTTCTTAATGCTGAAGATACTGTAGTTCTTAATGACATTGGCTATATTTTGGGGATTGTTGTCCTGCTGCATAATAAATCTGGGGCCTGATGATATGGTATTATTACATAGTTACATAGTTAGTGAGGTTGAAAATAGACATCAGTCCATCCAGTTCAACCTATGATGTGTGTGCTTGTTTGCTGTTAACCGTACATTGTGTACCCCTGTATGTTGTGGTCTTTAAGGTGCCCATCTAATAGTTTTTTGAAACTATCAATGCTCCCTGCTGATACCACTGCTTGTGGAAGAGAATTCCACATCCTTACCGCTCTTACAGTGAAGAACCCCTTACGAACTTTAAAGTTAAACCGCCTTTCCTCTAGTTTTAGTGAGTGGCCACGTGTCTTATTGTATTCCCTTTCTCTGAATAGTTTGTTCCTTATGCTAGGGTCGCCAGTACAGTATTTGTACATTGATATCATATCCCCCCTCAATCGTCTCTTCTCCAGAGAGAATAGGTTCAGTGCTTGTAGTCTTTCCACATAGCTGATGTCCTCCATTCCCCTAATTATTTTTGTTGCCCTTCTCTGGACTCTTTCCAGTTCCAGCACATCCTTCCTGAGGACCAGTGCCCAGAACTGGACAGCATACTCCAGATGTGGCCGGACCAGAGTCTTGTAGAGTGGGAGAATAATCTCTTTATTTCTGGAGTGAATCCCCTTTTTTATGCATCCCATTATTCTGTTGGCTTTGCTTGCAGCGGCTCGGCATTGCATGCCACTGCCAAGCCTGTTGTCTACCAGTACCCCCAGGTCCTTTTCCATCCTAGACTCACCCAGAGGTATGATAGGTATGGTATGATAGGTAAGTATCTGCCTGTATTTCTCAGCATTGAGGACACTCTTGAAAAGGATTAATGAGGGCTGTAGACACAATGGCCAACCAAAGAACCTAATGCATTTGATGACATCATGCATACTTCCCTTTGACATCAGATGTCCAGCACATAACTGGCAGAAACCAGAGGGATCCAGGTACATCCATCTTTTGCCTGGAGAAGTCTAGCTAGAAGTGGTCTTCATGGAAGAATCGTGGCCAAAAAGCCATACCTCTGACATTGAAACAAGGCTAAGTGACTCAACTATGCATGAAAACATAGTAACTGGTTCAGAAAAATGGCAGCAGATGCTCTGGACTGATGAGTCAAATGTGAAATATTTGGCTGTAGCAGGAGGCAGTTTGTTCGCTGGAAAGCCTGGAGAGCGGTACAATATTAGTCTGCAGGCAGTAGTGAAGTATGGTGGAGGTTCCTTGCAAGTTTAGGGCTGCAAATGGAGTTGGAGATTCAGTCAGGATGGTGTCCTCAACACTGAGAAATACAGGTAGATACTTATCCATCATGTTATGCCATCAGGGAGGGTGTGATTGGCCCCAAATTTATTCTGCAGCAGGACAATGACCCCAAACATACAGCCAATTCTGTAAAGAACTATCTTCAGCATAAAAAAGAAGTGATGGCCCCCACAGAGCCCTAATCTCAATAATATTGAGTCTGCCTTGGCTTACACGAAGAGACAGAAGGATTTAAGGCAGCCTACATCCATCCGTACTTGTCCAGGGGACTGGGCCGTATTCCCTAAAAGGAGGGCCTGTTGATGACTGGGCTGCACAGCGGCCATGCCTGTGTCTCCTCTCCCGCCCACAATGTCATATTCGGCCGGTAATGACAGAGAAGGAGGACAGAGGATACCGGACCGGCGGCTGATCCTCCCCCACTGACAGAACAATGAGGAGCTGCAGATGTCTGGAGAGCCACAAGCCCTGCCCCATTTACATGATTGGAGCAGTCAATAGCCCCACCCACTGTGTCTAATCACTGCAGGCTAATCTAGGTCTTACAAAGAGTGATTGTATGGAGTTGCGGAGCGCCAAGCTGGATCCCAATGTGTTATACACCAGTTTACAAGCCCGGGTGACACACATAAGAGGCACAGGGAATGTAATTTAATGGACGGGAGCCAAACAGGGTCTGAGTCAGTCTAGGGGGTCAGAAGATGGGTGTAGGAGCCTGAGGTGTTAGTGTCTAGGAGAGTGTGGGTCTTTCAGTCTGGGGGGTGGGGATGTCAATAGTTTGTGGTGAGGGAAGTCAGTCTAGGGTAGATGGGGTGGGGGATTCAGTCTGGGGTAGGTGGTGGGGTCAGTCATGAGTGGATGGGGGTGGGGGGGTCAGTCTGGGGTAGATGGGTGTGGTCAATCTCGAGTAGATGGGGGGAGCGGGGTCAGTATCAAGTAGATGGGGCTGAGAGGGGTCAGTCTGGGGTAGATGGGGGTGGGGGAGTCAGTCTGGGGTAGGTGGGGGGGGGGTCAGTCATGAGTGAATGGGGATGAGAGGGTCAGTCTGGGGTAGATGGGGGTGGGGGAGTCAGTCTGGGGTAGGTGGGGGGGGGGGGTCAGTCATGAGTGAATGGGGATGAGAGGGTCAGTCTGGGGTAGATGGGGGGTCAGTCTCAAGTAGATGGGGCTGAGGGGGGTCATTCTGGAGTAGATGAGGGTGAGGGGGGATCAGTCTGGGGTAGATTGGGGTGGTCAGTCTCGAGTAGATGGGGGTGGGGGGGTCAGTTTTGAGTAGCTGGGGGTGAGGGGGTCATTCTGGGGTAGATGGGGTGAGGGGGGTCAGTTTGGGGTAGATGGGGGGGTCAGTTTGGGGTAGATGGGGTGGTCAGTATCAGTTAGATGGGGGTGGGGGTTTCAGTCTGGGATAGATGGGGGTGGTCAGTCTCAAGTAGATGGGGGTGGAGAGTCAGTCTGGGGTAGATGGGGGTGGTCAGTCTATTTATTATTTTTTAGTAGATGGGGGTGGGGGGTCAGTCTCGAGTAGCCGGGGAGTGAGGGGGGTCAGTCTGAGGTAGAATGGGGTGGTCAGTCTCCAGTAGATGGGGTGGGGGGGGGGGTCAGTCTGAGGTAGATGGGGGTGGTCAGTCTTGAGTAGATGGGGGTGAGGGGGGTAAGTCCGGGTAGATGGGGGTGGTCAGTCTCGAGTAGATGGGGGTGGGGGGTCAGTCTCAGGTAGCTGGGGGTGAGGGGGGGTCTGTCTGAGGTAGATGAGGGTGGTCAGTCTCGAGTAGATAGGGGTGAGGTTGGTCAGTCTGGGGTAGATGAGGTAGGGAGGGTCAGTCTCAACAGTCTCTTGACACCAATAGGACTGACTGCACATGAATACATGGCACACCTGTGTGTCCCCTGTGCAGGTAACCACAGCCTTTCATGGGCGTAGACTTTAGTATGCCCCTTTGAGTAAGGCCTAAGGTTCCCTGCCCAAACAGAATGCTTGCCCGTCCCATGCCCTATTTGCAAACAGTGCAGTGGATGGATGATGTCACTTCTAAAAACCTCAGTGCAGGCAGCCTGCAGCTTTTTATCTGAGCATTGCTAGCAGCATCCTCAAATTAAAAGGAAGTGGGTTGCAGTTTGGCGGACATAAGGCTATATGAATGAACCTAAACACAAAAACTATTTTAAAATGACCAGGTAAAATGCCCTCTCCAGATTGTGTACAAGAGGTCAATGGAGTTACATTAACACAGAGCAGCCTCACCTTTTCCCTGTTATTCTTCAATTCTTGCATGTCTCTGTAAAGGGAGTTCAACTTCTCCTGAAAGTCAGATAGGTTTCTGAGATGTTCTTCAGCTGCAAAATATGTAATTGATGGATGCAAATGATTAGACTATAGAATAGATTATAGACAGTGCTTTAAGTGGCCCAAAAGAGGTGCCGGTACTCTAGTATAGCCTATAAATTTTTTCGCCACCCCACCCCACATCAGGGTCCCCACAGAGCACCCCCCCCCCCTGGCCTTGGCTGGGACTCTGGAGCAGGGGGACTCACTGGTGGTGACTGGTCTGGCTCTGGAGTGGGAAATATTCTTGGGGGGGGGGGGGGGGCAATTTAGGGCGCAGATGTACAAAATGAGCGTACTGGTACGCTAAGGCGCACTGAGAGGTGGTGGTATGCTCAAGAGCCATATTTGGAAGTGGCGGTACTGAGTACCAGTGCATACTGGCCCACTTAAAGCACTGATTATAGATATTTTGTATATGAAATTAATGTGAATGCAACATGCTCCTATTAACATAAACTTGCCGCACTTCCCCATCTCCCTGATCCTCTGCCAGACCGCCTCAAATGGCCATGCAAGTCCAAACTTGCCCAAGGCTATGCACAGTCCATACCATCTCTTGACACCATTTGGGCTTAGAAACTGTTTGCTGAGGCTGGATTGGGAAGAGAAAGGGAGAGGACCCTATGCTCCCCCATACCCAGAAGAATGAAATACCTGTAGATCTTTGCAACATGCTGAGTTCTGCTCTGTCTGCTTTGGTTCTCTCCAGTGTCTCCACTCTTGCTTGAAGCAATGCATGTTCCTCAGACAAAGTACCAATGTTGCGAAGTGCTTCCACCGTATCTGCATAGCGATGTGATGCGGTGCTGCCTTGGGAGGATGATGGTGTACATGGGGGTATTGCTTTATTTGGAGTACCAGGATAGCTAGAAGGAGCTGGTGAAGAATGATTGCTATCACCTAGGACCCTTAGCTGTGCTGTTGTCTGTAAACTGGGCATTTGAGTTGTTCCATCAATATTAATTGTATTGGGGGGGAAAAAATCATCTCCAGGAGAGCCTGGAGGGTGTGCATGCTCCTGGCTAATAAAAGGAAGGGTAGACAAAGCTTGCTCAGAAGCAGGACCCCCGGGGTGGGCATGGGATTTATCTGCAGGTTTCTGGCTTGCCACATTTGCTTGATATGATTTGGATGTGCCTTCCTCCTCAGTCACTTCAGTAAGTTCTTCATGAGTTTCAGAAGCAGAGAGGGAGGACTTTCCACTGGGTTCCTGTGCCAGATTTATTTTAGTTTGGACAGTTTGGTGTTCAGGTCCTTCGTTTTTAGGGACCTCACCAATTTGTGAAGCTTCAACCTGAGCCTGAAACATGGATGCTGAACTGGTTGGCACCTGTAACATAGTTTTTCCAACAAAAGATGTTTTGGAGGTTGTAGTGCCCTCGTCAATGGGTAGACTAAATGAAGATTGTGTCCCCTGGAAAAAGAAGAAAGAAGACAATATTGTACAATATTTACATGTAAACTATCAAAATATCTCTCAGCGCCATACTATTTCTAGCTCTATCAGAACATATACTGTATGTATTGGCTGTGAGGCAATAGTGAGTTAATTCATTATTAGTTTTAAATATATATATCTGGCCCAGCTCTATCACATGGGGCAGGGAGAAGTAAAGTCCTCAGCCGAGAGTAAGCTTCAACTGGAATGGGCTCAGAACTTAATCAGAACTTCCTTCCTCACTCCTGGTGGTGAACAGAGAGAGGCTGAGAAGTAAGTCTAATATTAGTTCTAAAAGAGCCTGTTGCTTTCCCCTGCATGGACAAAGCACATGTGAGCAGGGTGCAACGTGGTGTGGCAGGCAGTAAACTCATAGAGTCCAAGTAAATTATTAGCAATACATGTATATTGTAGAAAGGTCCAACACAATACAGCTAGGCCGGGTGGGTAGACACCACCGTCTATGTACTATATGCCTATATCTATGCCTATGTCTATATACCCAGTGTATGTATTTTTTTAAAAAAAAGCCAGTATATACTTTATTTTATAGCGCCGCTCGGCGCTCACATGACCGCCCGCCATTCTTCCCTCTAGGTCTGACAGCTACAGCGGGAGGGGCTGAGAATCCCCCGCTGACATCAGCCAGGAGGAGGAGAGGAGGAGAGAGGCGGACCGTCACATGAGCACAGAGCAGTTCACTTTTACAAAAACACATACAGTGGGACACAATTTAATATAACAGAAGTGATCGTAAGCATAGTACACAGTTATGATAGAGGGGAGGGCCAGGGAGTAGATCAGAGCTGACAGGCAGGGAGGGAGGGGGGAGGGGACAGAAGAGAGCTGCAGATGACGGATGAAACTGACCACAGTGTCAGGGTTCAGCAGCCATGATAAACCATGGTCAGTTTACAGAGGGGAGGGCAGAACCAGGCAGGATCAACCTGGTATTTTAGATTATACAAGGGGCCAAATTACACAGCACAAGCATTGTGCTGTATAACATGTTTCAAAGGAACAGGATCAGCATTTTTTTTTTTTTTGTTAGAGTTACAATCACTTTAAATAGACTCTGCTTGACCCAAGATGGCCGCTGAAGTCACGTGCGGTGCCAGCATTCAATTGGACAGCTGTTCCCCTGTGACTGCAGGAATTCATAGAGAAACCAAGTTCCATACAACTTCCTTCCGCTTCTGCATTGCTGCTTCAGTCGAGCACCAACTATGGGGAATACAGACTGCATCGGCCTACACACAGGTTTACTGTGAAAAATATCTTCCATAGTTAGTCGTTTGTAAAGGATATATGCAGTGGTGTATTTAGGTTTTGTGCTGCCTTAGGCCTGACTAAACTTGTGCAACCCTTAATTTAATTATTCATTAGGCTGCAGTGCCACAGTTATTCGCATTGGCGGCCGTCGGGCCAGTTGTATTAAGTGTGGTCGGCGGCCTGTGGTCTGTCTGAATGTCCTCACTGGCCGGTATTTATCATACCAGCAGGTAGCAGTGTGATCGCTTTATGGGGCTGCCGGACTGATTTGCCTCCTGGACCCTGCCCTCCGGCCCAATTTGTCCCATAAGACTGGCACTATACTAAAAGTGTAGCGCAAGCCAGTGGGGACCCTTTTTATGCAGGAGTCAGGAGCAGGCTGGGTTTTTTTTCTGTGGGGTGAAGCTTTTTTGCTGCCCCCCTGCAAAGTGCCGCACTAGGCCTGGGCCTTGTTGGCCTAGGCCAAGATACAGCACTGGATATATGGACAGTTTCTGCATCCAATAAAAGCCTTCAGCAGTTTCTACATGGCCTTCACCAATGCTTTGCATTTAATCCAAATACAGAAAGGGACAGATTGTAAACCATAATTAGCAGAACACTGTCAAGCATTATACTTACTTGTCTGGTGTCTCCTTTAGTGTGTTTGAACATTCATACTTTTGGGAGTGTCCTGTACCTGTTTTGTCCTGCTGCAGGTTCCTTCCTCTGACCCCTACATCTCTGGAGTCCTGTGGTGCTGTCAGAGGAATGAACAAGGGCATGTGGCAGGGGGCACAGGCATCTGATGTTAAAAGCATAAAGATACTAAGGCCCCGTTCACACCTGTGAACAAGTTGCTCAATGTACAATAGAGGCTTGCCATTGTTTATCTATGGCGCCCATTCGCACCTTTGCACTGCAATACCATGTGTCCTGAAAAATACTGATTTTTTGGTGCGTCAACATGTATTTCTATTATTTGGTGTTTGATACTTGTCTTATGTGAGCTTCTATAAAGCACCAGAACAATGGGAAAAAGATAGAGTTGTTTTTTCACTGACAATAATGCTATGCTATACTGTTCTTTGTTATTTTGTGACCTGAAATTTGGCACTTTTAAAGCTGAACACCGGGATAAGCAGATATTGTCTAAATACATTCATCATGCATATTCTTGGTGTATTTCTTCCAGATCTGTGCAGTAATAAACTGATGCTTTACCTCTGTGCAGGAGCTACCTGTAATAAGGAGCAGGTCACTGTTAGGCTGGCATACATGGTTCGATATTCAGTCGGTTCAGCAGGCACCAGCAGTGCCATCTTAAGAGCATTAAAGGGCCCTGGGCAATGCAGTGAACTGGGGCCCCGCCTACACAATCACCCATGAGAATAAAAATGCAAATTTTCGATAAGACGATTATTTATTGGTACAGCAGTTCAAGGCTAATGACAGCTTCCAAGTTCAGCGGCTGGGTCCGGTAAACACACACAGGAATGGGAGTCAGATTCGACAGGCATTCCTGCAGTTGTGGGCTCCCCCCCACAGCCCAAGTGGCCTGACAGCAGCACTGGGCCCTCAGGCTCTTGCCACCTGCTAAGTTCGGTGGCGGAATGCACACGGGAATCGGGACTAATGCTTGGCTGGGGTTGGGTCGCCCAGCATGCCCATTCGGTAAGATGGCCCTGGGCACCGGTCGATATTCGAACAGTTAACAGGTAGGCCAAATAAACCAAGTTGATCAATCAATCAACTTGGGTACAACCAGCCTGCCCGATTCTCTTGCGATTATCGTTAGCGGCTGCTATAGCTACGTTTTTGCAGGGACAGTCCCGGGAAATAGGAGCCTGTCCCGGGTAACTTACATTGTCCCGGCAAGTGCCCGTTAATTGGGCTGCCCGTAAATGCCCGTTACTCGTAAATGCCCGGTGCCCGTAAAAAAAAGGTTGCGGGCCAACATCGTAACGGCGCATGCGCCGTTCTGATGCCTGTCGGGCTTGGGATAGCTTTTTTTAAGCTCGGCCTGGCGGGCGCATGCGCAGACATGTAATGGCGCCTCTTGGCGCCATTTTTAAATTAAAGGCACTCGTTCTCAGCAGCGCCACCTTGCACTTTTTTATATTTACATATTACATTTTTTTGTATGGTCACACCTGAGCACATTTGACACTTTAGAATTGCAGGGAATTGTGATGAGTATTTTCAACTTTTAAAGTTTAAAAAGCAGAAGTAGTGCAGCTGAATGGGAGAATTATGCTAAATCTGCTACTTTGGCCTTAAGTTTGAACTTCCCTTTTCAATTTCCTGTAATTCTCTCTTTATTGAGTAGACTCTGATGTTAAGTAGGCGAGGATTAATTATGCAGAGTGGGTGGAGCTTCAGGGAAGTGGGTGTGGTAAGTAATTGATAGCTGTGCTGCAAAGTGTCCCTGGAAATGTTTTTCAAATGTTGGCAACTATGCTAGCGATAATCACTATCTTTTCCCGGCAGGGACGGCTCCACCCGGAGGCGTAGCGTGGGTTGTCAGCACCTGGGGCAAGGCAAGTAATTTGCGCCCCTAACTCGCAGGATTTTAGCACTCGAGTCTCTTCCACTAGATTAGTTAAAGAAACCCTTACCCCCTAAGCACATGTATTGTTTGTTATGAAAATACTGATGTAATTAAAGTAAAATTCATCTAAATGCAAGTTTATTTTCAAACACTTTATTGAGTGCGAACGTGCCCCCTTTCAATGCAGAGTGACCAGCGTGCCCCCTTTCAATGCAGAGTGACCAGCGTGCCCCCTTTCAATGCAGAGTGACCAGCATGCCCTCTTTCAATGCAGAGTGGCCAGCATGCCCCCTTTCAATGCAGAGTGACCAGCGTGCCCCCTTTCAATGCAGAGAGACCAGTGTACCCCCATTCAATGCAGAATGACCAGCGTGCCCCCTTTCAATGCAGAATGACCAGCGTGCCACCTTTCAATGCAGAGAGACCAGCGTGCCCCCTTTCAATGCAGAGAGACCAGCGTGCCCCCTTTCAATGCAGAATGACCAGCGTGCCCCCTTTCAATGCAGAATGACCAGCGTGCCCCCTTCAATGCAGAGAGACCAGCGTGCCCCGATTCAGTGCATAGAGACCAGCGTGCCCCCTTCAATGCAGTGAGACCAGCGTGCCCCCTTTCAATGCAGAATGACCAGCGTGCCTCCTTCAATGCAGAATAACCAGCTTGCCCCCTTTCAATGCAGAATAACCAGCGTGCCCCCTTCAATGCAGAGAAACCAGCGTGCCCCCTTTCAATGCAGAGAGACCAGCATGCCCCCTTCAATGCAGAGAAACCAGCGTGCCACCATTCAATGCAGAGTGACCAGCGTGCCGTGCCCCCCTTCAATGCAGAGAGATCATCGTGCCTCCTTTCAATGCAGAGTGACCAGCTTGCCCCCTTCAATGTAGAGAGACTTACCTGCAGCGGCGGCTTCTCCCCAGTTCCCTGTGTCTCCTCGAGTCCTCCCGCCTCCTCCTCGGCCAATGGCATGCATTCGCCTTTCGGCCAATCAGGAAGCGGGTCTCATAATGGGTGGCCTCTGGCTCTAATCAGGTGATTAAAAAACCCCATTGAACTCCATGCGTCCGGCGCCCCGCATGTAGATTAGGGGGCCGGGGGCATGGATAAGGGGGGGCAGCGCCCCTGCGCCCCCAACGCACCAGCCGCCACTGACCAATGGGCAAGTGAGACACAGTCTAGCCCAACCCCGCCCCAACCCGCCATTTTCACCCATAGGGCAGCCGCGCTGGACATATCCCAGCCTAAAGATGGAGGCAGCCGCAGACAGTGTGTGAACCATGTATGTCAGAGTCAGACAGAGTGACACTGCGGATGCGCCCCCCCAGATGTTGCGCCCGGTGCGGCCGGCCTCCCCTGCACCCCCCACGCTACGCCACTGGCTCCATCCAACCCCCCCACCAGGAGAAGACATTTGCTTATTCCCCTGTCAACACTGCCTGTGTTGATTGGGGAATTATGCAATTTTCTTTCCTGCAACCCGTGGTATCTATTCGGCGTAACATTATCTTTCACGATAAAGCAAAAAATTTGGCTAACTTTACTGTTTTCTTATTTTTTTTTACATTTTTTTCAAAAAAATTGCGTTTGTAAGACTGCTGCGCAAATACGGTGTAATAAAATATATTGCAATGATCTCCATTTTATTCTCTAGGGTCTCTGCTAAAAAAAATATATATATATATATATATATATATATATATATATATAATGTTTGGGGGTTCTAAGTAATTTTCTAGCAAAAAAAAAATGATTTTAACTTGTAAACAACAAGTGTCAGAAAAAGGCCCGGTCCAGAAGTGGTTAAAATATTCCTCCCTGTCCATTATGCTTCACCACGCTAGATCAGCTTCACTCCCAGAAGGTTTAAAATTGCAATTGTAGTGTTGGTGGGTAATGCTGGCGGTTACTGCTGGCTGGTAATGCTGGTGGTTACTGATGGCGGGTAATGCTGGTCATGCAGGTACAGCTAGAGGAAGCAGCTGTCGTGGGAGACTTGGGAAGTCTAATAAGATGTAGGTAGCCTCCTCACATACAGTTAACTGTGACAGGAGCTATGATATATTTAGACCAGTCATTTATGGGAGCAGGTTGGGGGAGGATTGGGGCCCCCTCCATCCCACCTGTCTCCCATCCATCCATTAGCAAACATGTGCTTTCATTGTGGAGACACTCAAATTTGTTAGTGTTAGGACTGCAAGTAACACAGGGTGCCATGAAGGGGCCTCGCAGCTTACACATGTGTTTGCAAATGCATGTCAACTAAACCAGGGCCGTAACTACAGGGGTTGCAGGGGTTGCAATTGCAACCGGGCCCCATGCTCCCGGGGGCCTGAGTGGCTCCCCTGTACACCTGGATATGAGGGGGGCGGTGGCACCATGTAGAGAAATCACTGTCCTCCTTTTTCCTCCTGTAGCTGCAGGAGGAAAATGGAGGAGATTGGTTCCTCTGTATGCTGCCCCCGCCACTCCTCCTATCTCCAGTTCACTTGGGTTCTGCTGTCTCTGGGCTCTTGCGTGCTCCCGTGGTTACCCCCCCCCCCCCCCGCCCCACTGTGCTGCCGGCTTCCTCCCTCCCCTCTCCTGCCAGTTGCTGCAGGGGATGTGTCACAATAGGGAACCAGGAAGGGGTTGGTAAATATTTAATTTAATTTAACTTTTCTGAATGGACAGAGTCATAGTCAGTGACATTGTAAAAAAATAAATAAAAAGATAAAAAATAATACAATAAAAAAAATAACAAAAAATAAAAACTACTGACACCAGAGGGTGAACCTCCAGTATTGCAAAGGTCACACGATGGTAGGAATGGGGCCCACTCAGTGGCGGAGCTAGACTTTTAAAACAGGGGTGGCAAAGGGGTGGCAAGGTATTATTTTGGGGGGGTCAATATACAACGTGGCAGGATAAAGATAGTTGGTCAGCCTGAAGGTGTATGGGCAGTCTATATAAAGGAGATGAGAATGGTGAAGATGGATGGTCAGGTTATGTAGAGGCAGGATGGAGGTGGATAGGCACACTACAGTATATAGGGGAAGGAAGGCAAGATGAAGTCAGGAAGACAGGTTTTGTAGGGGCAGGATAGAGGTGGATGGATATTCTATAAATGGGAGGTGGGCAGAAATGGAAAGGTTATGCGGAGGCAGAATATAGTTGGGTTCAGGCTATATAAGGGAAGTGGGCAGGGTGAAAATGGGTGGCAATGTTGCGCAGAGACAGAAAGAAGATCAGTGAACAGGGTATGTGGGTGGGAAGTCTATATAGAATTGGGTTGGCAGGCAGAATGAGGTGGAGGCAGGATGGACGTAGAGAGGCGGTCTATATAGGGCAGGTGGTTAGGCAGGCAGAGGCAGTACAGGGTGTAGGCGGATGGATTTAGGGTTCTAGTATAGACCTGGGTAGGTAGGCAGTACAGGGTCAGGTTAGGATGGACTTGCGTAAGGAGGCAGTCATTCTGGGTGGATGAAGTATGGGGTGGGGGCAGGATAGAGTTGAGTAGGCAGACAGTATAGAGTGGGGGCACTATGGAGATGGGTGAGAGTCTATATAGGGCAGTTGGATAGGCAGGCAGTACAGGTTTGGTGCAGGATGGATTTAGGCTGGCAGTAGAGAGCTGGGTAGGCAGGCAGTAGGTAGGGTCAGGGTAAGATGGAGTTTGGTTGGAGGCAGTATGAAGTGGGGGCAGGGTGGAGTTTAGTAGGCAGGCATTCCTAGTGAATGTAGTCGAGAAGGCAGGCAATAAGGATGGAGTTGGGTAGGCAGGAATTATGGGGTTTTGGCAGGATGGAGCTGGGTGAGCAGTATATAAGTATATATAGGGTAGCTGGAGTTGAGTGACAGTGACCAGTGGTGGGACAAGGTCAACTAGTGCCCAGGGCGAAAATGCCCAAGAGCTCCGGACCCTTTTTCTAAGTCGGAGCGACTTTTGTCGCTCCTATTAGAACGGGTCCGCAGCTTCTCTATGGAAGGCGACCTATGGCAACCTGTGAGGCGACCAGGTCGCCTCACAGGTCGCCCCAGTGTGAACGGGGACTCACAATTACACGCAATGTAATTCCCTCTATAATACAGCCACGCTAATTCCCCCGCTCACAACCATGTACCCAGAACTGGCGAAAATGACTTACATGTACAAAGAATTCCTGGCGCTGGAAACCGGATAATCAGAGATCCCAAAACCTGTGGTGTCAAGCTGAATGGGATGGACAGCCATAGGTGGAGTGCCAATAAGTCAATGTCAGGGGTGCCGCTGTCCTATACTCAGATCCAGCTGAGAAAAGTACAACACAACAAATTGATGGGTTTGTAAGCGCTCCCCAAAATAATGACAGGTGGGCACTGAGGTCACAGATAAAAACTCATGATGAATGATCACAAATGTGACATTTATAAATTGTGATCAGACTTGTATAAAGTACTCTAAATTTCTACTTGAGTAAAAGTACAAGTGCTCGATCAAAAAGTGACTTGAGTAGAAGTGGAAGTGCTCGCAGAAAAAGTTACTTAAGTAGAAGTACTAAAGTATTCAACATTTTTTTTACTTAAGTATTGCAAGTAGTTTTTTCAAAAAATTTGCTACTTAAGTACTAAAAGTAAAAAGTACCAGTAGTTTTGAAAAAAAATTTCTACTCAAGTACTGAAAGTAGAAGTACAAGTACTGTGTTATGTAGTTATTAAAGAAAGAAGTCAAAAGTTTGAACATCATATTGTTTTTTATTATTTCAAATGATTTATTCAAATGATTAACCTGTGTTTGTTAGTAGTTTCTTGATGCACTTTAAGCGCTGTAGCATCATTTATTTGTTTGTTTCATATTTTCTTTTTATTGGAAAGATTTGGTATAGCAGCTTTTATTATACACAGCCTTTATTTTCGTATGCGCTGATTTACAAATGACATTATACACATTTTTTTGAGCTTTATGCAACCTGCCATCTACTGTTCTGGCAGTGGTAATTTTTTTAAAAGTAACGAGTAACTATGCAGCACAAAAAAAAAATACTTGAGTAGAAGTATCGAAATCATCAAAAAAATGTAGTGAAGTAAAAGTAGAAGTAGGAGAAAAAAATTCTACTCTAGGAAAGTACAGATACCGCATTTCGGTACTTAAGTACAGTACTTAAGTAGTTCTACTTCGTTACTATACATCTCTGATTGTGATCATTCATCATGAGTTTTTATCTGTGACCTCAGTGCCCACCTGTCATTATTTTGGGGAGCGCTTACAAACCCATCAATTTGTTGTGTTGAAAATGACTTATGGGGGTGCTTATGGTATTACACACATGAAGCATATCTTTAGAGCCGGTAAATTGCTATCCTTTCCTGCAATGCAGACTTTGTACCGTCTACAAAAATCCATGTATTCTTACTATTTGCAGCTGCCCCACGCAGTACAGGCACAAAATCTGCCCTCTGGCTTTTTTCTTTCCCCAACACCTATTTTTGTGTTGTTGTGGAAAGTGAAATACAGAAGAGCCTTATTTCTAATTGTTATGCATCCCTATTGAATATCTATTTGGAGGCCTACCCCTGTAAGGCTATGGATCTGTGGGAGTCCGATGTGGGAGACTTGTTAACTGATTGTGGAAAAATGCGCCGGAAGCGCCGGAAGCGCCGGAAGCTGTATCTCTTGATAATTCTCAGCTTTTATCACAATTGAATCTGTTATTGCCAGTTCATTATACCCCGGTGAATATGTTTAAAATGGGGCTTTTGTCAGAACCTGTTTGTCCAAAATGTAGCAGAAAGTAAAAAAATTATGTTTTTTTTTTTCAAAATTGACGGTCTTTCTCTGTTTATAGCGCAAAAAATAAAAACCGCAGGTGATCAGTTGCCACTGAAAGAAAGCTCTATTTTTTGGGGGAAAAAAGGACATACCTTTTATTTTGGTACAGCATCGCACGGCCGTGTAACTGTCAGTTAAAGTAATGCAGTAACCACGGCTGCGTAACTGTCAGTTAAAGTAATGCAGTAACCATGGCAGCGTAACTGTCAGTTAAAGTAATGCAGTAACCACGGCCGCGTAACTGTCAGTCAAAGTAATGCAGTAACCACGGCAGCGTAACTGTCAGTTAAAGTAATGCAGTAACCACGGCCGCGTAACTGTCAGTTAAAGTAATGCAGTAACCACGGCCACGTAACTGTCAGTTAAAGTAATGCAGTAACCACGGCCACGTAACTGTCAGTTAAAGTAATGCAGTAACCACGGCCGCGTAACTGTCAGTTAAAGTAATGCAGTAACCACGGCCGCGTAACTGTCAGTTAAAGTAATGCAGTAACCACGGCAGCGTAACTGTCAGTTAAAGTAATGCAGTAACCACGGCCGCGTAACTGTCAGTTAAAGTAATGCAGTAACCACGGCCGCGTAACTGTCAGTTAAAGTAATGCAGTAACCACGGCAGCGTAACTGTCAGTTAAAGTAATGCAGTAACCACGGCCACGTAACTGTCAGTTAAAGTAATGCAGTAACCACGGCCACGTAACTGTCAGTTAAAGTAATGCAGTAACCACGGCCGCGTAACTGTCAGTTAAAGTAATGCAGTAACCACGGCCGCGTAACTGTCGGTTAAAGTAATGCACTAACCACGGCCGCGTAACTGTCAGTTAAAGTAATGCAGTGCTATATAGCAGACAATGGCCTAATCATTGAGGGGGTAAAACCTACCGAGGCTAAAATGGTTGCACTGTCATTTTGGTTTTAAGCCACAAGGTGGGGCTGTATGTTTTCTTTAGTGAGCTCTATGAAGTTGGAAGCTGTAATTGCCTATTTGTTTTGTACTGTTTTTGTACATTACAACTTTGCATTCTTTTGTGAGTGTTTATGGAACATGTATGCTTGAATTTGTTCTAATAAAACTTTCTTCTGATTTAAAAAAAAAAAAAAAAAGGTATTTGGTGAACACAACGTGGTTTTATATAATTTGTGGCTATTAAAGCGGTAGTATACCAATTTTTGTGACTTTTACCTACAAGTAAGCCTATAATAAGGCTTGCCTGTAGGTACAATTAATATCTCCCAAACCTGCACGGTTTAGGAGATATTTGCACTGCATGCAGCCGCTGACGCGAGTGGGGCATGCGCTCTGAAGGTCCGGCGGGAAGTTGCCAGGGAAGTTAATCCCCCACGCGCATGCGCGGGATGACGTCATCGCGGCTCTGGCCACTCACAGCGCCGGAGTCGCCGAACCCGGAAGAGACGCCGAGGGATCATGTCCACTCCCACAGCGGTGTCCGGGGGTCCGTTCAAAGGTAAGTTTTTCATAATGAGCTAGTATGCGATGCATTGTCTTGCAGGGTTTTTTCTTTTTTTTTTTTTTTTTTGGAGTATACTACCACTTTAAGGAGTATATTCAAAAAAATGTTTTTGTGCCCCGAGTTCAGCTTTAAGTTGCAGAACGTGGACATTCTGCAGGACTATCCCTAACAGTGATAAAAACATTACCGTCTATTTTACTTACCACATCCACTGGTCGTCTCACCAAAGTCTCACGCAATGTTTCCCACTGTACCACATTTCTCAGGTCAACAGGACTGGGAAACGCTGTCAGTTTGTCCTCCAGAGTTTTCTATTAAAAACAACACAAAACGATCAGCAATGTTAAAATTGTATTAATGCTCACATTTAATTTATTTTCTATGCTCACTTTTGGTTCGTTGCATTTAGGGGATCATCTGATGACGTCAGCGCGTCTGACGAAACGTGCGTCGGGAACGTGAGACCGTGGAGTTCCGGGTTGGTGATACGCAGGAGCAGAGGAGCGTCCCGTACACCGAACCCATGCTGCATTTACCGCATGAAGGCATTCTGTTTCTGTTGTTTGAGTAAGTGCAATTTCATTAATAAACCCCAATATTAGAACATACTACACTATTGGAGTTTCCTTATCTTTCTCCCCATAACATCCTGGAATACTTGGAGTCCTTATGCGAGCCGAGCCATATATGAAGGGACCTGAAGGATAGCTTGGAGGCACTTGTGGACCATTTACGCTGCTTTAGACCCCCTGTAATTAAGGGGTCCACCAGCTTTGGTAAGAAGTATTTACCCCGAGCACTGGGTGAAGAAAGTCCCTTAAGGTGGAGGTCCCTCACTTGAAGTTAGAGTGATATTCAGTCATTGCTGAGAGATCTGTATTGCACTGGGCACTTTAAGGACTGTTGATATATTCATTGACCAAGGACTTTTTTCACATTTTGAATTATATTTATTTATTTATAACCATTTATTCACATATTTATGCACACAAGCACTTTTTGGTTGTGTTTTAAGTGCTGAGCGCAATTTATTCCACTCTTTTCACATTTTATGCGTTTTATACGTTTTTATTGCAGCTTGCACTATGGAAGCAATTCCTCCTATATATATTTAATTAATATATTTAATTAATTTATGACAATTTAATTGATTAATTTATTATTGAATATCACCAATTTTGCGCAGGTTCTTTTGGGCCACCAAAATTTTTTTCATTTAATATTGTTACTGACCAAATTGTATTTCAATGCTTCAATGTACTTAGGGAATAAAATCACACAAAAATGAAAGTGTAATGCCGCCTCCTGAGGAGGCCCCAACAGGTGGAGAAGACCGCCACAAATTTTGTGTATTTTATTCCTTGTGTACTATGTGAGTACATCGAAGAATCGAAATACAGTTTGGTCAGTAACATTAATAACCTTGCATTACATGTACTGCTGTATGTACATATATTTACGAGACTTATTGATGTCTTTATATTTTAGAAAATCCTTGTACTGATATATGAGCATCCCTGAGGAAGAACCTAAATCCCTATTGTTGAAACGAGTTGGATGCCTCTATAATTTGTTTTTCTGGTCAAGGTTTTTGGCAATAACCATCTCTGTGTTGCTTATGTAATATTTAAGTCGCTAGTTTTTAATGATTGTACTTTAACTCTTTTTTGATATGTAATAAAGTCCCTTTTATATTATTTGTGTTTGTCGGTGGTGCCCAAAATAGTCCCTCTTGATTGCTTGGAGGGTATTCTTGTTTCTAATACATGTTTTACATACAAAAACAATATAGAAAAAAGTGGGGCTTTCAAGGCTCGAATGAGATGGTCAATAGACTTAACGCCACACTTAGTAGTAAGGTAAAAATACATTTTTTAACTATCAATCAATAAAAGAGAGGGGAATGAAGACATGCCTAGAAACACAAATATACATATAACACATATATTAAAATGGAACACAAAGTAGGTAACCAGATGGTAAAGTCTCAGTCAAAAGGATGGATATGGTCCCTGTGCAGCCAACGCGTTTCGCTTGACTTCGCATCTTCAGGGCTTAATCAGAGACCAGAGAACCAGCTAGTGTTCCAAATTGATGCAGATCAATAGTCCGGGCAAAGTTTATAGAAGATGGTGATGTGTCTAGTGGACATGGACCATATATCCAAATTAAGATTATATAAGACGTATTGGTGCATCTAATGTATAATTGGTAGTGCGCCCTTTATGTTCATTTCATTACGACGATTAAATTGTGTAGGTCCAGGAAGGCACTAATATCTGGCCATTTGGACACCACCATAGGAGAACAGAAATATTGTTTCCTTTACATTGATGTAAGGTGGTTTGGGCAGGCAATCCTCTTTATGTAGTGTGTAGTATACCCAGGTATCCAAGTCTTGTCACAAATATGTGGACTGGGAACGCTATATGCGGTAATCCTGGGTGTCCATATATACATCGGGGGATTAGTGCCCCCTGTGTGTCCTCTGGTAGTTTACATACATGCACTATCACCTACAGGCATAAATATTTAACACTTAGGCCTCATGCACATAGGGCTTTTGCTTTGCTTCTCTAAATCCTTTAGTAATTTTGGTTTGGAAAAAAGTACGCACCTAAAGCCACACACATCCATAGCTCATTTAAGCTCATGTAGGTGCATCAAGCATCCAAGCGGTAATGGATTCCATTGGCCTAATACTAATTTATTCTAGCTATTGGAATGCATTAACACACAAATACCCAAATACGCCTAAATGCATCTAACATTTAGACGTTTTTAGACGTATTTACATGTGTTTAGGCACACTCTGTGTTTATTCTGCTGTTCAGCTCCTCTCCGTCAGTCTGTAAACATTCCTCATTCAATACGCCTGTTAACGCCTATGTGTGTATGAACACATAGGACATAGAAAAAGAGATCACGGTGATCATTCTCTTGAAACGTGCCACATCCCTGTGTTAGTGTATACCAAAAAAGAATTCCCCTAATGATTGGGACTAATCGATTATACTATAATTTTATAAAATCCATCTTTTATTTATAACACTAAGATAAAAAAACATATACATAAACACATACAACAGAACCATGTACGCGGAATGTACAGAAATCGCGTTACATCAATACAGGTGTCTGAAGAAATATACGAATTAACGTCAAGATGACCCAACGCGTTTAAAGCTTGTATAGCTTCTTCTTCAGGGGTATAAAGTACATCAATCCTCTATAAATGTAAACATAGGGATCAGTGCATATACATAATTAGATTTGAAAAAATAATCAAAATTACACTGCTACAAAAAAACGTACATAATTGTATATTGGTGATGGGTTCCATATTCACATGTACATTATTAAAAAAACAGTTTCTCAGATCCTCTGCCGATCAAGCCTACATCAAGTGTCTATATATACCTCTTGTCAGAGTGAAATACGTTTGCATATTTCTTCAGACACCGGTATTGATGTAATGTGATTTCTGTACATTCTGCGTACATGGTTCTATTGTACATGTTTTTGTATATGTTGTTTATCTTAGTCTTATAAATAAAAGATGGATTTTATATAATTCTAGTATACTCGATTAGTGCTTATATAGTCTTAATCATTAGAGGAATTCTTTTTTGGTATACATAGGACATAGAGGACCTTTTACAGGCTGAAAAAAACACCAAACTCCTGTGTTTTTTAAGCTCAGTGTGCGTGAGACCTTATATGTGTAAAAAGTAGCAATTGCTTTAGTATTATTGTTATTATTATTATACAGGATTTATATAGCGCCAACAGCTTACCCAGTGCTTTACAATATAAAAAGTGGGAGAGAACAATTTACAATTTTACAATCTAAACGCAGGGGCAGGTGATACAAAAGGTAGCGGCTGCAGTGGATGATCTGATGGAATGGATTCATGTATGTACTCATGTATGTATGTATGTATGGACTCATGTATGTATGTATGGACTCATGACTTAGGTGGAGTCGGGGTAGGCTTCCCTGAATAAGTGTGTTTTCAAGGATCGCCTAAAGGCGGACAGGGTAGGAGCTGACCGGACATACAGGGGCAGGGAGTTCTAAAGGATGGGAGAGCCTCTGGAGAAGTCCTGGAGGCAAGGATGGGAGGAGGTAACAAGGGAGCTAGAGCAGGAGGCCCTGGGAGGAGCGGAGAGGGAGATTTGGGCGATATCTGCAGGTGAGATTGGTGATGTAGCTGGGGGTGATGTTGTGGATGGCTTGTATGTTGTGGTTAGTATTTTGAATTTTATATGTTGGGGTAGGGGAAGCCAGTGAAGAGATTAACAGAGAGGGGAAGCAGTCACGGATCGGATAGTAAGGTGTATTAATCTGGCGGCAGCATTTGTGACAGACAGAAGGGGGGATAGCCTGTGTAAAGGTATGCCAGTGAGGAGGGAGTTGCAGTAGTCAAGGTGGAAAAAATCCAAGGAGTGAATAAGTTGTTTTGTGGTGTCGCAAGTTAGGAAGGGGCAAATTCTGGAGATATAGCAGAGGTTAAGGGGCAAGATTTAGCCAGTGATTGGATGTGGGGGCTGAAGGAAAGGTCAGAGTAAGATTCCACCCAGCACCTTGGCATGTGTGGTGGTTGTGCCATTTATTTCAATAGTAAAGTCATGGGGAGGGGATCAGGGGGGAGAAAATATTATAACCTCAGTCTTAGAAAGATTGAGTTTGAGGATGTGGTGTGACAACCATACTGATATGATGCTCAGTAAGTTTGTGATACAAGAGGAGATTGACGCGGTGAGTTGAGGAGTCGAGAGATAGATCTGGGTGTCATCAGCATAGATGTGGTAACAGAAGCCATGGGAGGTTATCAACATGCCCAGAGAAGAGGCATAGAGAGAGGATAGGAGGGGCCCTAGGACAGAACCTTGGGGTACCCAAACAGAAAGAGGAAGAGGAGCTGATGAGATGTTGTTGTATGTGACACTGAAAGTGCGCTGAGATAGGTAGGAGGAGAACCAGGAAAGAGCAGAGTCACGGAGGCCAAGGGAGTGGAATTTATTGAGGAGTGGGTGGTCAACTGTGTTGAAGGCAACAGAAAGGTCTAAGAGTATGAGTATGGAGTAATGGCCATTTATTTTAGTAGATAGTAGGTCGTTGGTGAGTTTTAGTAGGCCAGTTTCTGTGGAATGTTGTGGATGGAAGCCGGACTGTAGGGGATCAAGAAGGTTGTTGTCAGTGAGGTAGCAACTCATACAGTTGTGGACAAGGCGTTCAAGAAGCTTGGAGGCAAATGGGAGCAAGGAAATGGGTCTTAAATTATTCAAACAGGTGGGGTCCAGTGAGGGTTTTTTTAAGTATGAGGGTAACTATACTTTAATCTTACTGTTGTTTGGAATGCAACAATACAAGTTTACTTTCTTGCTTTACTTTGAAGCTGTGTAAAGCAATTCTGTGAAATTATTTAACTTACCAATTTATTCTGGACAGATTGATGTTCTATCTGTAAATTGTCCACATCTCCTTTTGTAGCTGTCTTTATCTCCAAATGGGCCAGTCGCTGTTCCAGCTCCTGCATGGTATCCTGAGGTTAGAATAATTACAGTAAAGAGTGTGGCTAGAGGTTCAAAGACACCTTCAGTTAGCACCTTTCTACCCTCATAATGGTACCCATGGACAATATAGTAGTATTGCACATCTATCAGCTTTTTAACACAGAAAACAGACACGTTACCCTAGTGAGGCTGGAAGTTACAGTGTATCATGTGCACGTTAAGGCTTCCAGTGCATGTGGGCAAAAATTTATGAATTAGGCTATTCATTTTTACCTCGTTCCCCCCCCTTTGGCATATGGTGCAGTGTGTTCGCTCGCATGCATCAGGGGGACAGCTGCACCTAACTCTATTGTGTTGCGGCATCATGCTGTTTGGCATGCGCTAAACCGCACTTCAGGTGCCGATGAGTAAACCGTTAAGAACTAATATACCCCCCCGCATCTGCTAAAGTGCAGTGTATTATTCTGTGGGTCAGGAATGTAACCCACACTAATGTGAACCCAAGTTTAAGCCATTCTGTACTAAGTACTAACATTTTTGTGAGTAACATTGCTTTATTTAAAATAATAAATGATAGCACTTACGTTCACAAATGCTAAAAGGGAGTGCATTCTAGCCAAGGACCTCCCAAATGCAAGGTAAGAAGGCTTATGGAGTTGAATGGCTCAGCATTGAGCCTTTACAACTTGCTGATTGCCTCTCAGCACTGCGTGTCAGGATTTTGCAGTGCACACCTGTTTCAATAAGAAGTGCATAAATAGACTGCTGGACATTAAACCCAAGCCTGGTCAGCAAGTTGGTCTGTCAACTCTGGATTCAGTTGTCTCCAGCTTCTGTCTGTTTATGCACTGGATTGCTCTGAAAATATTTTGTATGGTGTTTTTACGTAGATTGTCAGTGCCTGATCATCGGCCATTGGCCTAAGTCCTTAAGGAAAATTCATTGTGATGTAATTAGCATATAGGCAAATGGGAAAAACCTTAGGCAAGCTATAGAGAAGTGATGAATTGGCTACAATCTGTAACTATAAAGCTCAATTAATAAGGCCCGATGTACTGTTGAGGCAGGCCAAAACACTGGAAGCCAGTCGCAGCAGCTAGATAGGCCAACCTAACTCAGTGTTGATCTAAAGCTGGCCATACATGGCTGTTTTAAACAAAAAAGCTAATTCCCCCTATCCACACATTCAAGGTAGATGCGGGAATCTTCACTACTGTACCATTGTATTTTGACAGCTGAGGCGTGAGCTCCAGTTTTCCAGAAACCTGTTCTTGAGCAGTCGATCAGTAGATTGACTGCTCTTGAACAGGACTGGCCATAAATAGATTGAAATTCAGCCAGTCACTGCTGAGCTAGCTCAATTTCAATCCATCTATGACCAGCTTTAACCATCTCAGCTCCTGGGAGGTTTTATCCCATTCATGACCAGGCTGTTTTTTGCTATTTAGCATTGCCCTACTTTAACTTGTAATTACTTGGTCATGCAATGCTGTATCCAAACAAAACTTAAATAATTTTTTTTCACACAAATAGAGCATATTTTGGTGGTATTTGATTAAACTGTATTTTTTTCATTTTTTTATTATATAAACAAAAAAAGACTAAACATTTTGAAAAACAAAATATTTTTTACTTTTTGTTATAAAACATATTTAATAAAAAAAATAATAATCACATTTCTTTATAAAATTTGGCCAAAATGTATTCTGCTTTTTTTGGTTAAAAAAAATCCCAATAAGTGTATACTGATTGGTTTGCGTTAAAGTTATAGTTATAATTTTTTTTTTTTTTACTACTGCTGGGTTCCCGTTTGGATTTTACTGAGCTGTGGATTGAGCCAGGAGAGCTGTGAGGATTGGCAAGCAGTACACTTTCTTCCCTGTGCTGATCCTATCTGTACCTTGGAATATTTACTTTTACCTGCTGTTTACTTTACTCTTATGTGAGTATATTTGATAGTGTTGAAAAAAATTAAATGGGATATTTTTACACTATGTGAGTTTCTCTTTATCATGCTAATGATTACCTGAGGATGTGTGTGGAGCTGGAGGAGAATTAAAGTAATTGTAAAGTTTTTTTATTTTTATTTTAGACATGTTATACTTACCTGCTCTTAGTAGTGGTTATACAGAGAGCAGCCTGGATCCTCCTCTTCTCGGGTCCCTCTTCGCTGCTCCTGACCCCTCCCTCCTGTCGAGTGCCCCCACAGCAAGCAGCTTGCTATGGGGGCACCCGAGCTGAGCTTCAGCTCCCTGTGTCAATTCAGGCACAGAGCTGCCGTTCAGCCCCGCCATCTCTCTCTCCAAGTTGGCTAACTGACTTTGATTGACAGCAGCGGGAGCCAATGGTGCCACTGCGATGTCTCAGCCAATCAGGGACTAGTGGACATCACTGGATAGAGAGGGGGCTCAGGTAAGTATTTGGGGTGCTGGGGCAGCTGCTACACACAGAAGACTTTTTATCTTTATGCACAGAATGTATTAAGGTAAAAAAAACTTTTGCCTTTACAAATTCTTTAGGAAGTGTTTAAAGGCGAGTCTCTGGGAGCACGACTGCGCAATTGTCAGTTTAAGTAACACAGGACGTATTGCAAAAAATGGCCTGGTCATTAAGGGGGTAAAACCTTCCGGTCCAGAAGTGGTTAATTTGAGCATTTTATAATGAGCAGCCAGTAACACAAGCTGTATTTGCCTTATCTATAAAAGGAAAGGTATGCCATCTAGGTAAGTGCAGTTCCAAAGTGTGGTGAAGGGGATGAATTTCAAAATTCTTATGATTTGGAAAATTACTGGGTGAAGGAGAATTTTCAGCCAATTTATCATTGGACTTTGTATTTGATTGCATGTTGGTAGAGGAAACCTCTAGTTCTTTCACCATTTGATTTTTTGGACTTTTGGATTTTCTTACTGTATATGCTTATTGTACTTAAAATTTATTATATGCTTTCAGCCCTTAAAGATTATTGAAGGCTGCTGTTCCTGAAGAATGCTAGTTCCCTAGCTGTCATTCTCATGCTTTGACTTTAATGCTGTCTCTAAGATGACGACCAAGAACAAGTATAGACATAAGTAGTTCTGATCATTTTCTGACACTCATTTGCAAAATGCTTTTTCTGGGACAGTGACGGAAAAATGCTGAAGTCAGATGCAGTCAGGTATCTAGGGAAAATAGATAGGCAGCCCTCAAAGTCATGAAAGAGTTATTTCTTGGAAAAAGAATAGCAGACCTTTTAAGAGCATTTCACATATTAACAACTTGCCGACCAGCCGCCGTGCTTATACTGTGGCAGGTCGGCTCTGTCCCGCGAAACGATGTACCTGTATGTCATTTTGCGCGACAGCTAGTGGGGGCCTCAGGGGGAGCCAATTAGTGGGTCCGGGGGACGTGATGTCCTCCGGGCACCCACGACAGGGGAGGACTGGCCCAGGGGGCAGGGGGGCTATTGCCTTCTGAGCTGCCCTGATGCCCCATAAAAAGGCTGCACTGCTTATGCCACAGACATGCCTAAAGGATTCCTGGTGAAGGGAAGTAAAAAGTCTCCACTGCTGACCTACTGAGTGTGGGTTGAAGACAAGAACAGAGCGCAGGCCTCCCCCCAGCATGGATGGTGTAAACTGTGTCTGAGCAGAGGCCGGTTCCATGCCCTACTGGAGACCTTTCTGCCCCGGCCAGCCCCAACCAAGCTGTCCCAGCCCCCCAACCTTCCCCTGCTGGCCAGGTCGGGAACTCGGATTCAGCCAGTAAGTAGAGAATATCTGGAGCAGGGCTTCAGCTTGGAATGGGGTCAGGAGGAGGATTGGGAGAATGGGAGGGGGGGTGAGGGAAAGTCGGAGGGGGACAGGGTCACTGCACTATGGGCCTCTGGTTTGTACTTGCCCCCTGTGCCAAAAATTGCCAGTCTGCCCCTGACCCGCGATCACTCCCCGTGGAGACAGAAGGGCGGTTTGCAGATGTCAGTTCTGTCAGTGATTCCTATTTAGGAACACAGGTTCATATACTCCTGGGGGGTAAAGCTCCCCAGAAGTATAGAAAGAAAGTGGTTAATAATAGGCAAGTTCGACAGGTAATGATGGTTAAACTGCACAAGTTTATTGAAAAAATATTAGCATTAAAAAAGCCTGTACAATGACAGTAGTAGCTTTAGTAGGGACCACAGTATAAACACATACCCGTCACCCAAACACCAAGCATGTGTCAGTCACACAAACAGATAACAAAGAACACAAGGTAAAAAACAGTAAAAACGAGGCAAAAAAAAAGAAAAAAGTCACTATGTAGCATCCGGACACAGTGGAATATGTGCAGTATAGTAGTCAGCACAGAAGAACCATATAGTGGTTTAAAAAGATGAAATATCTCAGATCTAGGCTGACTATATATTGCACTTAGCCCATAGATGGCTTATCTGTAGAGTTATTTGATGGTATCTAATCCTTAATGTGATAATGCTTTAACTTTAAATGGTGTAGAAATTCCTATATGAAGGTCATTTCCTTGGTGACCATATGGAAGTTCATTGCAAGCCATTTCGCTAGCTAGGTAGCTGATACTCAGGGTCGCAAGCTGAAATACAGCATTCTGCATGTAGAAGGCGACATAGGGTTGTGATGGAGGTTGATTTAAACTCATCTAGGGTGTACCCAAGGGGTATAGTGGACTTGCATGCAACATGCATGTAGGTAGCGGCCAAGTCCATCGCCCTTCCTGTCATTGGCTCGTGGCTAGGCTGACTAGGGACCGCAGCAGCGGAAAACATCCTGGACGAGCCCCCAATGCAGCACTGCCCCCTTGGGGGTTGCTGGTAATGGGTGTTCTTCAGCACTACTGTGACCATGTAAGCCGTCCAGCCCACCTGACACTCTAGGTTCAGACATTGTGCGTACACCTTTAGGAATTACACTGACGCAGTACCAATGAGTTTTGACTTTTACTCAGTGAGTAAGCAACGTTCTTTCTTCTAAGCATGTATAGCTACTTCCTAGAATGATGCAGCAATATCAGATTAATGGAAAACTTTAAGCTTATAGAAGAACTCTAGGCTAATTTATGCTATCAGTATACTACTCCATAGACTAGAACATGTCTCCTTTAAGAACTATGTGTATCAATGTCCCTCCTTTAGCAATGCCTTGCTACTTTCTTCACCGGCAGTTGGAGCTCTTAAACAGTTTCCACTGTGGTTTAGTATAGCAAAAGTTAAATTGTAATCCTAAGAGAATTGATGTTTGCTGTAATGTCTGCAGTCAGTGTAATGATGAGATGGTATACCTGCGGTCTGGACCAGGCGAAGACACCCCTTCTCACTCTGAGATGTTCGCCTGTGAGTGCCCTGCAGGATAGGCGATGCAATCTCCCATGCTCTGGCGTCTAGGAACAGGCCACGCTCTGCTACCACAGGATGTCCGACCAACCTCCACTCTGTCTCCTTCAGCAACACTGTGAAAGCTTCCACAGTACAGCGACCAGCATCCGCTTCGCCGAGGCTAAGTTCCGTGAGCGGGTCAGGTCTCATGCACTAGGCCGCAGCTGTCATCAGTCACACACTCAGCAAGCTGATCTGTACTCAATGGGTCCCTGGTGCAAGAGAGTTTTTAAGCTGTAGCGCAGATGGTTTTATATATACTCCCTTGATGCTCCGCTCCCCCTTCAGCCTTCTGGGAAGATAGTTTCCTTGGGTCTCCAAACAGTGATCAGCTCCCTGCCAGAAAGTACATCTCCCAAAATCCCAATCTTCCACTTACTGCCAGTGGACAATTCCACTGAAATTAACATTAAAGGGGCACAGGAACAGTTCAAATAACAATGATAAATCCGTGTGTTTATAATAGTAGTCGGATCCCGGCTATATAGAAGATGAGCAAAAAAGTCTTACCACACCTCAACCTGGACTAGGGTAATTCCAATAATTCACATGGGAGGTTACTCACAATCCTTAAGCTCCGGCTCAGTCAAATCATCGCTGGTGAATAATCACCTTGGTGTAAACAGCACCCCAAATTCCTTGTGGGGGTCTGTGAAGATTGAAGTTCAATCCCTTGTGGTGTCCACAGCCCTCCCGCAGTCTGTCCGGCTACTCCTTCAGTCCCAGTACGGAAGTCTGGTGCACATCCCTTCGTGCCAAGTCGCGAATCAGCTGGGGCTTCCATTGGCACAAGCCATGATGCGACGTCATCGCATTTCACTACGTGCTTGCTACCCAAGCGTGCTACGCAAGCACGTAGTGAAATGTATTGACGTCACTCACGTGTCATGGATTGTGTCAGTGGAAGTCCGAGCTGATCCACGGCTTGGCGCGAAGGGATGTGCACCAGACTTCTGTACTGGGACTGAGAGGAGTAGCGGGTTGAGGTGTCATAAGACTTTTCTGCTCGTATTCTATATTTACTTCCACCACTACCTACATGCATGTTAGGTCCACCATACCCCTTGGCTACACCCTTGATGAGTATAACTCAAGCTGCATCACAAGCCCTATGTTGCCTTCTACATGCAGAATTCTGTATATCAGCTTGCGACTGAGTATCAGTTACCTAGCTAGCGAGATGGCTTGCAATGAACTTCCATACGGTCACTAAGGAATTGACCTTCATATATGAATTTCTACACCATTTAAATTGAAAGCATTATCACATTAAGGATTAGATACCATCAAATAGCTCTACAGCTAAGCCATCCATGGGCTAAGCGCAATACATAGTCGGCTTAGATCTGAGATATTTCATCTTTTTATACCACTACATGGTTTTTCCGTGCTGACTACTATACTGCACATTTTCCACTGCATCCAGAGGCTACATAGTGACTTTTTTTTGTTCTTTGTTGTCTGTTTTGTGTGACTGACACATGCTTGGCGATTGGGTGACGAGTATGTCTTTATACTGTGGTCCCTACTAAATCTACTACTGTCATTGTACAGGCTTTTTTAATGCTAATATTTTTTCAATAAACTTGTGCACTTTAACCATCATTACCTGTCGAACTTGCCTATTATTAACCACTTTCTTTCTATACCTCTGTGGAGCTTTACCCCCAGGAGTATATTAACTGCTTTTTTCTGTATGCAATTGGTTATTTGGCGAGTACCTTACCGGTGACATGGTATATACAGTTTATGATGATTGCATCCTCTCCCCACACCCAAAAATATGTAGCAAAATACATATTGGCCTAAAATGATAAAAAAAATTTGATTTGTAAATTTTTTTATTTGGAATGTTTTATAGCAGAAAGTAAAAAAATATTGTTTTTTTTTTCAGAATTGTCGCTATCTTTTTGTTTATAGAGCAAAAAATAAAAATGGCAAGGGTCATCAAATACCACCAAAAGAAATCTTTGTTTATGAGAAAAAAAGGACATCAATTGTATTTCGGTACAGCGTCGCACGTCCGTGCAATTGTCCGGTCCAGGAGTGGTTAATTTGATAATTTTATAGTGAGCAATCAGTAAAACCAGAACCCAGATTTAGCACCCTCCTAGTGTAGGATGTTAGGCCCCTTTCACACTGTAGAGTCTGTCGGCGGACTTCGTTTTTCTCAGCGGAGGATCGATCCGCCAATCCCCCGCTGAGCAGGTGGATGGCAGCTCTGTCTCCGCGCTGTGTGCGGAGACAGAGCTGTCAGGTCCTGCTGTTCTCTATGGGGGAATCGGATGAGAACGGACCACCTGTCCAATCTCATCCGATCCCATCCGCTGGACGGATGCAAAATAGGGTTTCCATCCGTCCAGATTTGACGGACCGGATTGGATCGGATGTCAGCGGACATGTCTCCGCTGACATCCGATGCCCCATAGAGATGCATGGGGCATCCGTTCAGATCCGCCTGAAAAACTGACAGGAGGATCTGAATGGTCAGCTAGTGTGAAAGGGGCCTCAGGCAAATCGAGTTTTTGGCACTTTTGTAGTTAAGGGTGCAGTAATTGTTTGTTTTGGTCTTTTCTGAGTCTCACAGGCTGGTGGTTTGACTGCTTCCCCCTGCTTCTGGAAGAAGTTTCCAGATCATAGGGCTGGGAGAGTCCAAGACTAGACTGAACATTTATAACATCCTAGGCAATCGCTGGAAGGATTATCAAAAAGAGAACCTCTACACAGAGTTATTGGAGCCAGTGTGCATGGACAGGTGCTTGTAGGGACTGACAGCCTTTGTACCATTTGGGAAAAAACAGCTATTACCAACAGCCCCTACAGGGGTAGCGCTACATAGGCTAAAGTGGTACTCTGGTTTTAGCTGTCAAAAGCTTTGTAGCTGTTCAGCCAGTCTTCATTTTTACACACCTAGGCCACACCACACAGGCCAGGCAGGTAACACACCTATACCCCGGTACAGTAACGCAGTTCCTGTGTCACCTTTTTTTATTCCAACCTCCTAACTAGATAGAATACAGCATAATTATCTGTCAGATTAGCAGAGAAGGGATCTATGCAGTGGTAGAGGTGGACAAGGAAGTGGCTGTGCAGAGTGATAAGATTTGGAAAATACAAAATTGACTAAGCAATAGTAACCTCTTGCTGCTCATGTTTTGCATATGTGCGGCAGCAGAGAAGGCGGCTTTGACATCTACATGCTGCACATTTGTCCATGGGTGGCAGAGATTTCTGTGCTGAGAGCACGCTGACTGCACCCTCCCAGCACAGTAACTGAGCTGTCAAAACAGCTCTTGGTCCACTAATTATGGGGAGCTGGTCCTGTCAGTGGTCACGTAATCAGCCAATCTTTCCCTGACACTGTTTAAGGGATGTCTGAGTTAGGCGGGAGGGGATAAAAATTCTTCTGTATACAGCCCTCAAAATTTCAAATTTGCCTGCTCGCATTTGGTGAGTGGACAAAACTTGAGGGTGAACGTGGGGCTGCCCCGTAAGGAGGGGGGGTGCCGCCGGCAGGGGGGGTTGAATTGGAGCCGTTCTCCTTCCAGCGATCGGCCAGGAAACTGAAACATAGAAACATAGAATGTGTCGGCAGATAAGAACCATTTGGCCCATCTAGTCTGCCCAATATATCTGAATCCTATGAATAGTCCCTGGCCCTATCTTATATGAAGGATAGCCTTATGCCTATCCCATGCATGCTTAAACTCCTTCACTGTATTTGCAGCTACCACTTCTGCAGGAAGGTTATTCCATGCATCCACTACTCTCTCAGTAAAGTAATACTTCCTCATATTACTTTTAAACCTTTGCCCCTCTAATTTAAAACAGTGTCCTCTTGTGGTAGTTTTTCTTCTTTTAAATATGCTCTCCTCCTTTACCGAGTTAATTCCCTTTATGTATTTAAAAGTTTCTATCATATCCCCTCTGTCTCTTCTTTCTTCCAAGCTATACATGTTAAGGTCCTTTAACCTTTCCTGGTAAGTTTTTTCCTGCAATCCATGTACTAGTTTAGTAGCTCTTCTCTGAACTCTCTCTAGAGTATCTATATCCTTCTGGAGATATGGCCTCCAGTACTGCGCACAATACTCCAAGTGAGGTCTCACCAGTGTTCTGTACAGCGGCATAAGCACTTCTCTCTTTCTACTGCTTATACCTCTCCCTATACATCCAAGCATTCTGCTTGGATGTATAGGGGCAAGAGAGGAGAGGAAGAGGAGAGCCGGACGGATCACAAAGAGCGGGGATCTCCCGCTGTAACACAGCTAGGCTTTGAATTGCCCGGCGGTGGCAGTCAAACGAAGTCCCGCCTCCTGGACCGGCTTCTGTGATAGAAAGTACACTGGTCTAATGCCAGGAAATTGAAGCAGCATGACGTCTATCATAGGAGCCAGTCCAGGAGGTAGGACTAAGTTTGACTGCGGCCACCGGGCAATTCAAATCCAAGCTGTTTCACAGCGGGAGATCCCTGCTCTGTGTGATCCGGCTTGCTCTCATCCCTGTGATCCCTGTGCACTGGTGAAGCTGCATTGATGGGCACTGATGAGGATGCATTGATGGGCACTGATCTGGCTGCACTAATGGGCACTGATAAAGTTTTTAATATTTATTTTTGTTACCTAATTCTGTATAAAACATTTAACAGTGTCATCGTTTTACTGGCAATCACAAATTGCTAGCAGTCTGCTAGGGGCTCGTTCACAATAAGTGTAGCGACTTGCATGTTTTTGCAGCTATGTGCCCTGTTCACACCACAATGCTGGTGTTATGTGCCATGCAGTGAAGAAAATTGAAGCATGTCCACAATTTTCTGCAGCGCACTGGATGTTGTTGCATGTGCAGACAGAACCCATTTTCCTTGCGTTCCCATGCATCCCGTGTAGGGAGGCTCATTTTTTTTTTTAAATGAGCTGTCATCCTACACATGAGAAATGCGCAAAAGAAGTTCCTGTCCCTTATGCAAAATCATGATGAAGGCACCGAAAATGTGAGAGTTAGCAGATACATGGAGGAGCCATTAACAATTAATGGCAGCCCGTGTGTCTGCTAAAGTACAATGTGTTTCTGCGCTTGTTGGGAAAGTGTGTGATTTAGCTTGAACATAGGGTGTGAACCAAGCCTAAAACCTCTTTAACACTCAGGATTACGGATTTTATTTCTTTTTTGCTATCTGTGTCCCCATAAGGGAGATTACTCTCACTTCCCGTCCAGGTGATGGCTTCAGAGAGGGTATGAAATAAACAAACACACAAAGCATGAAATGAATATTATTATGAATTATAATTATATTTAGATCACTAATATCATATGTAGCACTGCCCCCTTGAGGACTGCTGGATTACACTTTCGGGTCCCCCTGGGTTACTGTTAGCAATACTGGCATTCACAATTTAACACTTTACTTCTTAGCTCAGTCAATGATCAGTCCAGGGGTATGTAGTTGTTTTTGGTGTTTTATTTTAAATAGGGATGGGAGAAGGGAATAGTGGGATACTCCAGATAAACTATTCACAAGATGGAGGACTTCTAATTCTCGATACAGCCATGCTGTTGATTCATCCTGCCACTTAGGTGAATTTGGGGTTAAGTCTCTATCCAGATGACTTGATGAACTAAATTCTCTTCAGGACACTCTCCTAGCATCCTCTTTCTTGACCACTGACACCTGTCCTCTGACTATCCTACTCCGGGGTGGCCCCCCTCAGGTTAGGCCCCATGACACGATCCCCTGTACTCACGATACTGTTTTTCCAGGGTCCCCAGTGTCTCCCCCCTCAGTCAGCTTCCCTGGACCTCTGGGTTCAGCTCCGTTCCTCTGGCCCCCAGGACGACCTCCTGATGCCACGTGCCACTGCTTCAGAGGAGGAGGCAGCCACCACCCTCCCTCCAGGGCTCTGCTCATCAGCCAAAGACCTCGCAGCCCATGTGCTCCTGGCTTTTATACAGTATCTCAGAATGCACCGAGACACCAAGTATTCGCCAATCACCAGGGCTGTATCAAAGCCTATGTACCCATTGGTCAGGTTTCCTCCCACTGTCCAACATGCCTCCCTATTGGACCAGTGTGAAAATCTCTAGACCCAATGAATCACACACTGAGCACACTGAGCAGACCTAACTCACAGATACTGCTCTCTGGTAGGCAGAAAGCAATATAGATTTGCCTGCTGCTCCTCTGATAGGCAGACAGAGCCAACGACTATTCTCTCTCACTAGCACCTACCTAGGAGGGTGCTACACATACAAACATTCAGATAAACAAATGTTATAGTGGGCGTGTAAGGGAGATCAAGATGTGAAGGAAAATAGGTGAACACAGCCAGCATTTAAAATGTTACAGCAAAATCTCAACAGGAAACCTGACCCTGACAAACCTTTTCCCAAAAGACCAACACTATTCAAGACTAAAAAAAAAAAAAAGTTCAGCTTTAAACAAACTGGTGTGTCACTTACCTGCTGCATCTTTTCTATGACTTTCTGTAGCTGACTTTCCACTTTTTGTTGAGAATCCTTAAGAGCATTGATCTCATGGAGAAGATCTTGTAACACTGCCATGGCCTGAGAACAGAACCCAAAAAACAAATGTTTAAAATGGGGCATTCTAAACATTTTGCAGAACAGACACTTAAAGACAGAGTTGTATAAAGTACTCGAAACCCATACTTGAGTAAAAGTACAAGTGCTCGATCAAAAAGTGACTTCTTGAGTAGAAGTGGAAGTGCTCGTTTAAAAAGTGACTTGAGTAGAAGTACTAAAGTATTCAACATTTTTTGTACTTAAGTATTGCAGGTAGTTTTTTTAAAAATTTTGCTACTCAAGTACTGAAAGTAAAAGTACAAGTACTGTGTTATGTAGTTATTAAAGAAAGAAGTCAAAAGTTTGAACATCATATTGTTTTTTATTATTTCAAATGCAGCTTTTATTTATACATACAGTAGCATTTATTTTCGTATGCGCTGATAATACACATGTTTTGAGCTTCATGAAACCTGCCATCTACTGTTCTGGCAGTGGTAATTTTTATAATAGTAACGAGTAACTATGCAGCACAAAAAAAATATCAGAGTAGAAGTATTGAAATCATCGGAAAAATGTAGTGAAGTAAAAGTGGAAATAGGAGAAAAAAATTCTACTCTAGGAAAGTACAGATACCGCCTTTTCGGTACTTAAGTACAGTAGTGAAGTAGTTCTACTTAGTTACTATACATCTCTGCTTAAAGAGGACCTGAATCCTGGAAGATGTACTCAAAAAGGCATATAGAGGGCAAAGGACTAGTCACTAGTATTGTCTGTGGTCTCCCTGACTTACCATGCCTTTTTCTGCACTGTCGCTGTCTGGAGGTGGCCATCTTGGTAGAGGCAGGGCTTTGCTTCCTTATATCAGAGCCTCCAGCAAGAATAATTTTAGGCCGCATAGTAGTGACATCACCAAATTTCACTACAAATTTCCTGAGGCTAGCAGTCACAGGTAGAAGTTCCTCAGATCCCACATTTCAGATATACAGCTATGAGGCTGTAGGCGGAGGAGTGCTTAGGCACACATATCGGTAAGTGTACTGCTATTTTTTCAGAAGGAGTTACAGTCAAAAAGGCAAGTTTTTAAGGGTTCTGCTCAGGCTTCATTCACACGGACACATGTATTTTCAGCACAGAAAGAATGCAGATTCTTGCTGGTAGAGCTAGCAGAAGATCCTTTGTAAAATATGTGCCTATGGTACTTGCCTTTAGACACATACAATTCTTCTAATGACTTTATGTGTGAATGCATTACACACATAAAATGTGCAAAAATGTACGGCCCCGAACACAGCTGCGGCTTACTTTTTCGTACCCCGCTAAACGCGGTGCACATTTGCAACTGTGTATATGGCCCCATGGATCCTAATATGCTGCGTTTAGATGTGCACAAAACTTTATGCTGTACACATCTAAGAGCCGGTTCACACTGAGGCGACACGACTCCTTACTACTTCGGGGGCGACTTGTGCATTACATTGCACCACGACTTCGGAGCGACTTGCAGAGACTTCACATAATGGAAGTCTTTGCAAGTCGCTCCGAGGTCACCCCGAAGTAGTACAGGACCCTTTTTCTAAGTCGGAGCGACTTGTGTCGCTCCTATTAGAACGGGTCCTGTAGCAGTCAATGGACCGCGAGGGAGCGCGACTTGTCAGGCTGACAAGTCGCGCTAGTGTGGACCGGCTCTAAATGCAATGTGTGTGTGCATCGTGTGAATGAGCACAATTCAAACTTCTGAATGTTCCCTTGAACATAGAAAGTCTTTACTTTTCGAGTTCGGGTGCACTTTAAGCACCTATGTACCACCATATGTTTTTGAGCGTTCAAATGGTGGATGTCTATTTCTGCAGAAATGAACGGCACTGCAAAAATTACCCAAGTGTGCCTGGTATCGGCTGTGAACTGAGACGTCACCAGATGACTCACTTTACAGTGTACAGAGTAGATCCAAGATCCTCTGTACCATGTGATCACTTTGATGATCACTGTAATGACAAATCACAGCTGTCACCATAGGTGAGCCCAGCCCTTTCTCTTACAAGGTAGGAAGGGGGAACCAATGAATGAATGACCAATTCATTCATTAAATGCAGATCAGCTGATTCCATGGTTGTGGGATTGGTTTACCCTTTCTCCCTTCTCCACTTCTGTATACCTCAGCCCCTACCTGTCCCAGCAGCTACCTGTATATTAACCCCTCATCTTCCTAATTCTGCATATCTGTTAATTAGCTCTGCCCCGCACTGTAGGCGACCTTTAAAATTAACCATTTCCCTCCCCCTACCTCTGTGTAGGATGTGTACATTTAATATATCTAGTGCACAATTAATAATTTCCTAAAAATTCTGGTAAAAAATGAGATCATCTTCAGGGTGCCTACTTTCCCAAAAGGGATCCGTTTTGGGGATGTTTGTACTGTCCTGGCATTTCTATTGAAGAATAACATTAACAGCAGGTAATAAATACCATCAAAAGAAAGCTCCATCAGTCTAAAATCATTTTACACAAAGTTCATTTGGGTGCAGGGTTGCATGAATAATTGTCAGTCAAACTATCACAGCACAAAAAAATTACCTGGTAATGAAAGGGTATTACAGGCAAGTGCTGAAGTGCTTAAAGTGGTATTGAGCTTTAAAAGCAAACATTTATTATGTCGCAGCTTACCAATTCTTAGATGTGATGGCTGTATTGTTTTATTTTTCAGGCGTTCTTTCCTTTTTTTCACCTGGTCATCTGGCTAGTAAGGCTGTTGCTTTTCAAAAGAACAAGCTGTCCAGCAGATGAAGCAGTTGGAGGGTTGAGACAAACCATTTAACACTGACAGTGGGGCTGCCCAGGGGAGGAGAGTCTCCAGTGGGGTATGGAAGTGGGCTCTGCTTAGTTTACACCATCTATGCTGGGGAGGGAGGCCTGCGCTTTGCCCTTGTTTTCAACCAGCACTCAGTGGGGACTTTTTCATTTTCTCCAACCGGAATCCTTTAGGCATGTCTGTGGCAGAAGCAGTGCAGCCTTTTTTTTTTTTTTTTTTTTTTAGAACATCAGAGAGGCCCAGGGGGCAATTGCCCCCCTGCCCCCTGGCCCAGTCCTCCCCTGCTCTTGTCCCAAAAGGAAAGAAACTATTTGCTGTAACTGATTATAAAGTGTGAGCTGGACTTTGGCTTCAATTTGTTAGTGTATGTAAGTCTGCCACTACATCTAACACTACCCTCCCCTCTTCCTCAGAATGGCAATGCTGCTATCCAAGGGTGCCCCCTGTACTCCTTTATTCAAGGTGGGAGTAGTTTAATACAGGAGGTGTGTTACTGGTAAGATCACCAGGTGAAAAGAGAGGGAAAGAAACCTAAAAAGAAAAGACAGATGGAGAAAAAATGGTTACCATTCCCTTCTCCATCCAAAATGAAACAATATGTACACCCCCTCACTTATACTTACCTGAGCCTAATCTTGATCCAGCAAGGTGCACGAGGGCAGAGGCTCTCTTGGCTCTCTCCATCCTCATTGGTTCAGATACAGCAGTGAAAACCATTGGCTCCCACTGCTGTCAATGACAGCCAGTAAAGAGGGAGCATACCACTTCAGCATGCTTTTTTGATGTGTTTTGATGCTTCTTCGAAGCTTAAATGAAGCTTGGCAAATGCCCTGTGTGTGTTGATTTTCTATTTGTTTTAACAACTTCAATACTGGGCGCTTTCACCCCCTTCCTGCTCAGGCCAATTTTCAGCTTTTAGCGCTGTTGCATTTTGAATGACAGTTGCGTGGTCATGCAACTCTGTACCCATATGAAACTTATATAATTTTTTCCCACAAATAGAGCTTTCTTTTGGTGGTATTTGATCACCACTGGGTTTTTTATTTTTTGCTAAACAAATAAAAAAAGACCGAAAATTTTTAAGAAAAAAAAGTTTTACTTCAATTCCGTGATAATATTTTGTAAATAAGTAAATTTTCTCCTTCACTGACGGGCACTGATGAGGCAGCACTGATGGGCACTAATGAGGCCTCAATATGCAGCACTTATAGGCGGCACTGATAGGCGGCACTGATGGGTGGTACTGATAGGCTGCACTGATGAGGAGGCACTGACAGGCATTACTGATGGGCACTAATTGGCATCCCTAATGGACACTGATTGGCATCCCTGCTTGGCACGGATTGGCATCCCTGGTGGTCACTGATTGAAATCCCTGGTGGGCACGGTCTTGGCACTTTAGGTGGGCACTTGTGGACATCCTTGATGGGTCTTCACTGATAATCGATGCGCTGATTATCAGCGCAGACCCCCTGTCAGGAGAGCCACTGTCAGAACGAATAGAGGAAAAGCAGATAATAGCACTTACTAGTTTCGTTATCACCAGCTGTGATTGGACACAGCTGATCACATGGTTAAGAGCCTACGTCATAGGCTCTTTACCGAGATCAGAGATGCAGTGTGTCAGAGCGACGCACCACACTAATGATCACCACGCTGCGCGCCCTCAGGGGCAAGCGCGAGGGGTTTATCCTGCTGGACGTCATATGACACCCAGTCAGGATAACTGATCCCCTGCCCAGCCATCATTCTGCTAAAGGCCAGGCAGGATGTGGTTTAAGGGGCCCAATAGAATCCCGGCTCAGTAGTAATCCCACTCAGCAGATCCCCAGCTCATTAGTACCCCTGTTCAGCAGATCCCTAACTTATTAGTACTCTTGTCCAGAAGATCCCCAGCTTATTAGTAACTTCATTCATCAGATCCCCTGCTCAGTAGTACCCCCAGCTTTGCCAATGCCCCAATCAGTAGTAACCCCAGCTCTGCTGATCCTCTGGTTTGCTGATCTTCATCTTTCACTGTTTCCCGCTCACCCCCTGCTATATTGCTCCCATGCTGCTCACCACATGTGGCATCTACTTGTTTCTCCTGCTCTGGTCTTATAGCTCTGCAAATCCTCTGCCCCTCAGTCCTCTCTCTCTGGTCCCTGCACACCATCTGCTTTAACTATCCCATGTTGCACACCACGTGTGCTGTCTACTCTGATCTGGTCTGGACCCCACTCACCTTCCAGCTACTTCACGCTGCACACCAGATGTGATGTCTTCACCAGACACTTCCAAAATACACAACATTACCAAAAGTATTGGGATGCCTGCCTTTACACACACATGAACTTTAATAGCATCCCAGTCTTCAACTTTTCTGGGAAGGCTGTCCACCAAGGTTTAGGAGTGTGGACAGCCTTCCCAGAAGAGTTGAAGCTGTTATAGCTGCAAAGGATGGGCCAACTCAATATTGAAGAGAGGGGAAAACCACAAGCGCCAACTAAGCGTAGCAGTAAAAACTACTTTAATAAATGTAGATTAATATTACTCAAAAATGTGGGTAAAGACAGGCAAAAAATGACAGAAGGTGGTCCTTCACTTCCTCAATCAAGGGGGGTTCTTGGGGATGATGTCCGGCATCAGGTTCTAACAGCAGAATTCGCCCTGGTTTGAACCGGGGCTTCCCGGGTTCGCTGGAGGCTGTGACTCGTCCGACTAGGGCCCCTGGCGTCACTTCTTGGTTGCGGTGTGACAGACTAACAGTGACATGTTTCGGAGCATGCGCTCCTTCTTCAGGCCGCCTCCAGCGGACCCGGGAAGCCCCCGGTTCAAACCGGGGCGAATTCTGCTATTAGGACCTGATGCTGGACATCAAGAGAGACCTGGTAACACTAATGAGTCACATGACACCGGGGATTAAAAATGGCTAATTAAGGCCAATTTGGACATTTTCACTTAGCAGCGAACTCTCTTTTGTTGACAGAGGTTTAGACCCCGTTCACACTGGGGCGACCCGACTTGCCGGGGCAACCTGTGAAGTCGTGGTGCGCAGCTCGCACCAGGACCCCGGAGCGGCTGGCACGGACTTCATATCATTGAAGTCAATGCAGGTCGCTCCAGGTCGCCCCAAAGAAGCTCCGGACCTTTTTTCTAAGTCGGAGCGACTTGTGTCGCTCCTATTAGAACGGGTCCTGTGCTGCTCTATGGCAGGCGACCCACGGCGACTTGTCAGGCGACCAGGTCGCCTGACAGGTCGCCCCAGTGTGAACAGGGTCTTAGACACTAATTGCTGTGTGTTGAGGTATTTTGAGGGAACAGCAAATTTACACTGTTATACAATATGTACACTCACTACTATACATTGTAGCAAAGTGCCATTTCTTCAGTGTTGTCACGTAAAAGGTGATATTAAAATATTTACAAATATGTAATTGGTGTACTTCATATATATATATATATATATATATACAGTATCTCACAAAAGTAAGTACACCCCATCAAATTTTTGTAAATATTTTATTATATCTTTTCATGTGACAACACTGAAGAAATTACACTTTGCTACGATGTAAAGTAGTGAGTGCACAGCTTGTATAACAGTGTAATTTGCTGTCCCCTCAAAATAACTCAATACAGCCATTAATATCTAAACCGCTGGCAACAAAAGTGAGTGCACCCCTAAGTGAAAATGTCCAAATTGGTCCCAATTTGCTATTTTCCCTCCTGGGTGTCATGTGACTCAATAGTGTTACAAGGTCTCAGGTGTGAATGGGGAGCAGGTGTGTTAAAGCGGAGTTCCATCTAAAACAAAAAAAAAAATACATAAAAATACCCCCGGGACAGTCAGGACTAGTGCATTCCACAATGGATAGCCTCTGAACTGTCCCGGGTTGCACTTACCTTTTAGAAGAAATACTTACCTTGAAAATGTATTGTCCAGCGCTGCCATCTCAGGTGTGGGCAGCTGAAGCCAGCGCGATCCTCTTCTGTGTCCTCTTCTGTCCTCTTCGGTCCCACGATGCACTGCACCGGCCCCGCCGTCACTTCCGGGGCTGCAGCGTCATCCCTGCACAGCTTCTGGGCATGCCAAGAAGCTGTTTAGCAAGGTATGACGGCGCCTGCACCAGAACTGACATCGGGGCCGGTGCAGGCGCATTGATTCCTGGGAGCGATGACGTTCAGCTCCCAGGAATCATTGCAAGCCAGGAAGTGACGACTCGTCGAGGGAGGAAGAGGAAGTAAGGTAAGTATATTATCTTCTAAAACAAGGTAAGTGAAAAAAAAAATTGTGATTATCCATTTGTTTTTCAGGTGACCCGGAGCAAAAAGATGGACGGAAGTTACATTTTAGGGTGGAACTCCACTCTAAATTTAGTGTTATCGTTCTCACTCTCTCATACTGGTAACTGAAAGTTCAACATGGCACCTCATGGCAAAGAACTCTCTGAGGATCTGAAAAAAAAGAATTGTTGCTCTGCATAAAGCTGGCCTAGGCTATAAGAAGATTACCAAAACCCTGAAACTGAGCTGCAGCACGGTGGCCAAGACCATACAGCGATTTAACAGCACAGGTTCCACTCAGAAAAGGCCTCGCCATGGTCGACCAAAGAAGTTGAGTGCACGTGCTCAGCGTCATATCCAGAGGTTGTCTTTGGGAAATAGATGTATGAGTGCTGCCAGCATTGCTGCAGAGAATGAAGGGGTGGGGGGGGTCAGCCTGTCAGTGCTCAGACCATACGCCACACACTGCATCAAATTGGTCTGCATGGCTGTCGTCCCAGAAGGAAGCCTCTTCACAAGAAAGCCTGCAAACAGTTTGCTGAAGACAAGCAGACTAAGGACATGGATTACTGGAACCATGTCCTGTGGTCTGATGAGACCAAGATAAACTTATTTGGTTCAGATGGTGTCAAGCGTGTGTGGTGGCAGCCAAGTGAGGAGTACAAAGACAAATGTGTCTTGCCTACAGTCAAGCATGGTGGTGGAAGTGTCATGGTCTGGGGCTTCATGAGTGCTGACGGCACTGGGGAGCTACAGTTCATTGAGGGAATTATGAATGCCAACATGTACTGTGACATACTGAAGCAGAGCATGTTCCCTTCCCTTCGGAGACTGGGCAGCAGGGCAGTATTCCAACATTCCAACATGATAACGACCCCAAACACACCTCCAAGACGACCACTGCCTTACTAAAGAAGCTGAGGGTAAAGGTGATGGACTGGCCAAGCATGTCTCCAGATCTAAACCCTATTGAGCATCTATGGGGCATCCTAAAACATATGGTGGAGGAGCGCAAGGTCTCTAATATCCACCAGCTCCTTGATGTCGTCATGGAGGAGTGGAAGAGGACTCCAGTGGCAACCTGTGCAGCTCTGGTGAACTCCATGTACAAGAAGGTTTAGGCAGTGCTGGAAAATAATGGTGGCCACACAAAATATTGACACTTTGAGCCCAATTTGGACATTTTAACTTAGGGGTGTACTCACTTTTGTTGTCAGTGGTTTAGACATTAATGGCTGTGTGTTGAGTTCTTTTGAGGGGACAGCAAATTTACACTGTTATACAAGCTGTACACTCACTACTTTACATTGTAGCAAAGTGTCATTTCTTCAGTGTTGTCACATGAAAAGATATAATAAAATATTCACAAAAATGTGAGGGGTGTACTCACTTTTGTGAGATACTATATATATACCGTTGCCAGTTTTAGCTGGCAAAGGTGAATGGCACGGTGGATTGTGTTCACCGACAATGTTTTCTGGAAGTATTCCTGAGCCCAGAGTTGTATAAAGTACTCGAAACCCATACTTGAGTAAAAGTACAAGTGCTCGATCAAAAAGTGACTTGAGTAGAAGTACTAAAGTATTCAACATTTTTTGTACTTAAGTATTGCAAGTAGTTTTTTAAAACATTTTGCTACTCAAGTACTGAAAGTAAAAGTACAAGTACTGTGTTATGTAGTTATTAAAGAAAGAAGTCAAAAGTTTATTAAAGTTAAAGTTATTAACCACTTAAGCCCCGGAAGATTTTACCCCCTTCCTGACCAGGGGGTTTTTTGCAATTTTTTTTACTGCGTGACTTTAACGGACAATTGCGCGGTCGTGCGATGCTGTACCTAAACAAATTTCATGTCCTTTTTTTTCCCACAAACAGAGCTTTCTTTTGGTGGTATTTGATCACCTGTGCGATTTTTTGATCATGCGCTATAAACAAAAAAAAGAGCGTAATTTTTGCAAAAATAACAATATTTTTCACTTTTTTTTATATGAAATTCCCCCAAAAAAATGTAAAAATCAAAATTTTTTAACATTTTCGGCCAAATTGTTTTATGCTACATATGTTTGGTAAAAAAAATCGCAAAAAGCGTATTTTGATTGGTTTGCGCAAAAGTTATCGCGTTTACTAACAAAGGGAAAGAATTTTGTCATTTTTTTTTTTTTTAACGAGTAATGGCGGCGATCTGAGATTTCTTTTTTTGCGGTACTGCGACATTGCGGCGGACAGATCGGACCCTTGACTGACATTTTTGACACTTTTGGGGGTAACCAGTGACATTACTGCAGTAATCAGTGCTATATATTTGCACTGTTACTGCAAAAATGACACTGGCAGGGAAGGGGTTAACTGTATTGGACAGGGAGGGGTTAAGTGTGTCCTAGGGGCGTGCTTCTAACTGTAGTGGGACATGGCTATTGGTGTAAAAACAAAGATCAACGGTTCTACATAGTAGAACCGTCTGATCTTCATTTTTACACAGGGAGAACTGACAGGCGGCTTATTTACATAAGCCGCTCTGTCTTTCTCTCCCGCTGTACCGGCGATCGTAGTGTGACCGGCGGACATCGGGTCCGCCGGTTACACGCCCGCACTCCTCTGTGAACGAGCCTCGTCGGGCGCGCGCCTCGGCGGGCGCTCGCCTTGGCGGGCGCACGCTCGCCCGCTATTGGCTCTAAAAGGAGTGACAGGCGAGCGACGTAGATCTACATCACTCTGCCTGGCCGGGGCTGACTGCCGCAGTAAATATACTGTGCGCAGTCGGCAACCGGTTAAAGTTAAAGTTATTAAAGAAAGAAGTCAAAAGAAGTCAAAAGTACACATGACATTATACACATTTTTTTTGAGCTTCATGAAACCTGCCATCTACTGTTCTGGCAGTGGTAATTTTTATAATAGTAACGAGTAACTATGCAGCACAAAAAAAAAAAATATCGGAGTAGAAGTATTGAAATCATCGAAAAAATGTAGTGAAGTAAAAGTGGAAGTAGGAGAAAAAAATTCTACTCTAGGAAAGTACAGATACCGCCTTTCGGTACTTAAGTACAGTAGTGAAGTAGTTCTACTTAGTTACTATACATCTCTGCCTGAGCCCATGTTGTGGTTTTCATTACAGTAGCATTCCTGTATGTGATGCAGTGCCGTCTAAGGGCCCGAAGATCATGGGTATCCAGTATGGTTTTCCGGCCTTGACCCTTACGCACAGAGATTGTTCCAGATTCTCTGAATCTTTGGATGATATTATGCATTGTAGATGAAGATAACTTCAAACTCTTTGCAATTTTTCTCTGAGAAACTCCTTTCTGATATTGCTCCACTATTTTTCACCGCAGCATTGGGGGAATTGGTGATCCTCTGCCCATTTGACTTCTGAGGGACACTGCCACTCTGAGAGGCTCTTTTTATACCCAATTATGTTGCCAATTGACCTAATAAGTTGCAAATTGGTCCTCCAGATGTTCCTTATATGTACATTTAACTTTTCCGGCCTCTTATTGCTACCTGTCCCAACTTTTTTGGAATGTGTAGCTCTCATGAAATCCAAAATGAGCCAATATTTGGCATGACATTTCAAAATGTCTCACTTTCAATATTTGATATGATATCTATATTATATTGTGAATAAAATATAAGTTTATGAGATTTGTAAATTAGTCCATTCCTTTTTTACTCATAATTGGTACAGTGTCCCAACTTTTTTGGAATTGGGTTTGTATATATATATATATCTTTAAAATAAAAAACATTTTGAGAATCGTGAGAGAATCGTGATCTTCATTCTAAGCAAAAAAACTTGCAGTTTACCGGTCCTCAGATGTAGTGGCTGCACTCATTTTGTTTTTCAGTCTGTTTACTTTATTTTCACCTGGTGATACAGCCAATAAGAGCCGGTTCACACTGGGGCGACTTGTCGCCTGACAAGTCGCCGTGAGTCGCCTGCCATAGATTAGCACAGGACCCGTTCTAATAGGAGTGACACAAGTCGCTCCAACTTAGAAAAAGGGTCCTGAGCTTCTTTGAGGCGACCTGGAGTGACCTGCATTGACTTCAATGATATGAAGGCCGTGCCGGCCGCTCCGAGGTCGCGGTGCGAGCTGCGGACCGCGACCTCACAGGTAGCCCCGGCAAGTCGGGTCGCTGCAATGTGAACCGGCTCTAAGTCAGTTTTTTTTTTCAACTTCCTTTAACAGACCAGTTAGAGGTTTGAATCAAACAATTTACCACTGACAGGGGTGCGTGCAATGGTCAGCTGTTATTCATTTAATTGAAATCTTTTTCCTTAAAGGAAAAAAAAAAACGACTGTAATTGCTTAAAAAAGTGTTCACTGGAGTTCAGCTTTAATTTGTCAGTCAAGTCCATCTAAATATGCTAGTCCATTTCTACCCTCTCCACTGACTGATAATGCTGTCCAAGGGTGTCACCATTGCTCCTCCATCCAGAGTGGAGACACCCTAACAGGGAGTGTGTTATTGGCTGGCTCTCTAGGTAAAAAAAAAAGGAAAATTAGGCTTAAAAAAAAAAAACCCAAAACAAATGCAGCCATAATATTTAAGGTTTGGGTTTTCTACAGCTTTAAGGGCACACTAATTACCCTAAGACCGCATTCACATTGATCCGACTTGGACCGCGACTTGTCAGCCTGACAAGTCGCGGTAAGTCGCGGTCCGTCACGCTCCCATTGTGTGGTACAGGAGCCGTTCTAATAGGAGCGACACAAGTCGCTCCGACTTAGAAAAAGGGTCCTGTACTACTTCGGGGCGACCTGGAGGAGACTTGCATAGACATTCATTTTATGAAGTCCGTGCAAGTCGCGCCGAAGTCGCGCTGCACGCGACTTCACAGGTCGCCCCCTAAGTCGGAGCGACCTAGTGTGAACCCGCACTAATTCAAACAAAGAAGTTGGATTACATTGTTTCAAAAAGTCTAACTTTACATGAACATATAAAGGATCCCTAATTATAAATAGATGTATGCACTAATTCTAGATGAATAGGGATCCTAATCCCCTGAGAGAAGAGTTACGAAACAGACTTTTTGTCCTGAGACGCCCTACCATCCAATTACACTGACTGCTAATGAGACGTTGTATCTCTACCTGGGAGACTTCCCTGCCCTGGAAGAATAAGCCTTCAAAAGCAATGATCACATTACCCTGTATTAATGAAGAAATATACTGATTACAGTGATGTGTTTTGGGAGTTGTTTATGTTTATTAGTTTCAGTGTTGCTAAGTGTTGTGAAACATGCACTAATGAAAATGATCCCCATCACTCAAGGGACCAAGAGTACACCCCTCACATTTTTGTAAATATTTTATTACCTTTTCATGTGACAACACTGAAGAAATGACACTTTGCTACAATGTAAAGTAGTGAGTGTACAGCTTGTATAACAATGTAAATTTGCTGTCCCCTCAAAATAACTCAACACACAGCCATTAATGTCTAAACTGCTGGCAACAAAAGTGAGTACGCCCCTAAGTGACAATGTCCAAATTGGGCCCAAAGTGTCAATATTTTGTGTGGCCACCATTATTTTCCAGCACTGCCTTAACCCTCCTGGGCATGGAGTTCACCAGAGCTTCACAGGTTGCCCCTGGAGTCCTCTTCCACTCCTCCATGACAACATCACGGAGCTGGTGGATGTTAGAGACCTTGTGCTCCTCCACCTTCTATTTGAGGATGCCCCACAGATGCTCAAAAGGGTTTAGCTCTGGAGACATGCTTGGCCAGTCCATCACCTTTACCCTCAGCTTTTTTAGCAAGGCAGTGGTCATCTTGGAGGTGTTTTTGGGGTCGTTATCACGTTTAAATACTGCACTGCGGCCCAGTATCCAAAGCGAGGGAATCACGTTCTGCTTCAGGATGTCACAGTACATGTTGGCATTCATGGTTCCCTCAATGAACTGTAGCTCCCCAGTGCTAGAAGCACTCATGCAGCCCCAGACCATGACACTCCCACCACCATGCTTGACTGTAGGCAAGACACACTTGTCTTTGTACTCCTTACCTGGTTGCTGTTACACACGCTTGACACCATCTGAACCAAAAAAGTTTATCTTGGTCTCATCAGACCACAGAACATGGTTCTAGTAGTCCATGTCCTTAGTCTGCTTGTCTTCAGCAAACTGTTTGCGGGCTTTCTTGTGCATCATCTTTAGAAGAGACTTCCTTCTGGGACAACAGCCATGCAGACCAATTTGATGGAGTGTGCGGCGTATGGTCTGAGCATTGACAGGCTGACCCCCCACCCCTTCAACCTCTGCAGCAATGCTGGCAGCACTCATATTTCTATTTCCCAAAGACAACCTCTGGATATGAAGCTGAGCACATTCACTCAACTTCTTTGATCGGCCATGGTGAGACCTGTTCTGAGTGGAACCTGTCCTGTTAAACCGCTGTATGGTCTTGGCCACCGTGCTGAAGCTCAGTTTCAGGCTCTTGGCAATCTTCTTATAGCCTAGGCCATCTTTATGTAGAGCAAAAATTCTTTTTTCAGATCCTCAGAGAGTTCTTTGCAATGAGGTGCCATGTTGAACTTCCAGTGACCAGTATGAGAGAGTGAGAGTGATAACACCAAATTTAACGCACCTGCTCCCTATTCACACCTGAGACCTTGTAACACTAACGAGTCACATGACACCGGAGAGGGAAAATGGCTAATTGGGCCCAATTTGGACATTGTCACTTAGGGGTGTACTCACTTTTGTTGCCAGCGGTTTAGACATTAATGACTGTGTGTTGAGTTATTTTGAGGGGACAGCAAATTTACACTGTTATACAAGCTGTACACTCACTACTTTACATTGTAGTCATTTCTTCAGTGTTGTCACATGAAAAGGTAAAATAAAATATTTACAAAAATTGGAGGGGTGTACTTACTCTTGTGAGATACTTAAGTAGGTACTAAGTTATAACCTAATTTATTAAACAGTCATGTAAGGCAGGAGTCTGCAAACTTTCTAAACAAAGGGCCGAGTTAACTGTCCTTCAGACTTTAGGGAGGCCGGAGTGTGACAAGTGGGAGTAGAAAATGTTCTGGCATCAGTGGGAGTGATGGTGCCTCATTATTGGTGACAGTTGAAGGAATAGTGCCCCATGATAATGTAGCACCCAGTGGCGAAGCTAGACATTCTTTCACACGGGGCAAAGACTCAGTTTGGCACCCACACCCCAGAGAGAGGATCTCCATCCATACACTCCTAGCCCCCCCCCAGAGGGGGTAGTGTAATAAATACGCAGATAAGCCTTAGAATGGTAACATTGATAAAAAAGGTTTTGGTAATAGTGATTTCAAGCCTCACTTCTGTAGCAGGTTAGGAGGAGCACTGCCAAGAAAGAAGAAGTGAGCCAAGAAACTGGTCTTTTTTAAGGCGACAAAAGGGTGAGGCTTGAAATCTCTACATAAAGCACTGCTGCTTTCTTCTGGTATGGCGGCTAGGTTTGCCACCTTCTCTTCGAGCCAACCCTAAACACTTTGGCAGCACATGGCAATTTTTTTTTTTTTTTTTTTTTTAGTATACACTATAGAATTGTAAAAGACCTGGGAGACCTTTGGGTGTCCCAAAGAGAGCAGCAATGTGGCATGTATACAGTAAACAATGAGTGTGGCCAAATTGCTTTAAAAGTTGGAGGGATTTAAAGGGGCATAGTTATATAAAACAAAAGCATCCTTGTACCCATACAATACACTAAGATTACTAAACCAAATGTTACTGTAAAAATATGGACTTGACCAACCTTATAAGTTGACAGTGTCACTCAGTAGATTAGTGCACGGTGTGTGGACAGTGTCCGTAAGGAAGTGGATAGTGTGTGGACAGTGTCAGTTGGGTAGTGGATTGTGCATGGACAGTGTCAATACGGCACTAGACAGTGACAGTAGGGTAGAGAATGGTGTCAGTAGTGGAGAGGTTGGTATCAGTAAGGCATTGGATGGTGTCAGTAGATCATTGGATGGTGTCAGTAGATCAGTGGAGTGGATGGTGTCAGTAGATCAGTGGAGTGGATGTTGTCAGTAGAGCAGTGGACATTTTCAGTAAGGCAGAGGTAGGTGTCAGTAGGGCAGGGGATGGTATCAGTAGATCAGTGGACGGTGTCAGTAAGGGAGAGTTTGATGTCAGTAGGGCAGTGGATGGTGTCAGTAGGGCAGAGGACAGTGTTGATAGGGCAGCGGATGATGTTAGTATTTTTTTTACTTTTTTTATTTTTTACAATTGATTTTATACATTATTTTTTATTATTCATTTCAGATCACTCACACCGTTCATTCAAAAGAGGAAGGGCCCCTTTCCACACTCTCTGACCTGACACATACCGCAGCAGTCGCCGGGAGAAAAGAGAAGAGGAGGGGCAGGGGGGGGGGTGTGGTTGGGTCAGTATTTACTAAAACCGATTGTCATTGGCTGTATTTTCCTCCTGCAGCCACTGAATCTGGCTTTCAGCGGCTGCAGGAGAGGAATACAGCGAATCGGTTCCAGCAAATGCTGCTCCCGCTGCCCCTCCTATCCAGGTCTGATTTCAAAGTAGCAAGGTAGCAGGCTGAATACTCAGGGTCAGGATCTGGGTTCCCCTGGGATCAGCACAGTGTGGGCTCACAGAGCAGCCGGGGGTGTGAATACAGCTTGGTAGCTCAGCCGGTTCAGTCCAGCCTCCAAAATCCTAGCTAGTCTCAACACTGCAGACAATTTGGCACCCAGGGCATGTGTCCCCCCTGCCCCCCCTCTATATTTGGCCTTGGTAGCACCCTCCTATATAGGTGCTAGGAGATTTTGTATTTTGTTGTTAGATACATTTATCAATGTGGCTGCAATTTCTGGATTAGGCAAATTTAGTTTTAGCTCACTGTAATCAGTACAGCTGCATGTGATAGTTAGGTCTGTTCAGTGTTTCATCTGCTGCAGGTTTGATTGCTCTCTCTGCTTTACGGAGAATAGTAGATGTCTCTGGAAAATACTCTATGACACAGAGCAGTCTTCTTTTCCTGGAGAGGAGAAGTCAAGCCTGGAGGGTTTGCTGCCCTTTGGGCAGTCCTGTCATTTGCTTGCTGTTTGTGAGTCCTCAGCTGGGCTAGCTGAGGGGCCTGGATGCTGAAGTTATAGAGAGCTGACTGAGGGGCTATCATCTGAAGATCTAGTCTGGTATTACAGGAGGAAGGTGTTGCATGGATGTTGGAAGGAGGCAACTAACTTTCCAAGGACATATTGTGAGTACAGACTGCTGTGAGAGAGATTGTATAGACTTTTGGGCTGCTGCCACCCCTCTGATGCTAGAGTCAGCTGTGTGTGTGTAAAGGGGGCATAAGCTGGTGTCCTTCTTTGTAAAGGGACTCAAAGAAGGAAGCTTTTGTGCTTTTAAATGCTTCTGCTACAAAGCCAAGTCCACAATTTGCTTTTGCAAGGACTTTTGCTTTAGTTCTACAGAAGCAAGTTTACTGTCCTCATCTTGTACACAGCTTTTTTTTTTGGAGTACCCCAATTTCACAACCCTATCTAAGTTACCCCAAAAAATAAAAACACCAAAAAGAACATCCCTAGACTTGTTATTGAGCCAAAGAGTGACTGTGATCATGTGCCTGGCTACAGGGCAACTACTGGGAAAAAGAACCTGGGCAACTTTCTAGCATCTCCTTCAGGGGTAGTGCTAAAATTAAAATCAGTGGGAGGAATAGTGTCCCATCATTGGTATCAGTGGGAGGAGTAGTGCCCCATCATTGGTGTCAGCGGGAGGAGTAGTGCCCCATCATTGGTGTCAATGGGAGGAATAGTGCCCCATCATTGGTGTCAGTGGGAGGAGTAGTGCCCCATCATTGGTGTCAGCGGGAGGAGTAGTGCCCCATCATTGGTGTCAATGGGAGGAATAGTGCCCCATCATTGGTGTCAGTGGGAGGAGTAGTGCCCCATCATTGGTGTCAGTGGAGGAATAGTGCCTCATCATTGGTGTCAATGGGAGGAATAGGGCCCCATCATTGGTATCTGTGGGAGGAGTAGTGCCCCATCATTGATGTCAATGGGAGGAATCGTGCCCCATCATTGGTATTAGTGGGAGGAATAGTGCCCCATTATTGGTATCAGTGGGAGGAGTAGTGCCCCATCATTGGTGTCAGCGGGAGGAGTAGTGCCCCATCATTGGTGTCAATGGGAGGAATAGTGCCCCATCATTGGTATTCATGGGATGAATATAGCTCCATCTTTGGTGTCAGAGGGAGAAAGTGCCCTTTGGTGGTATCAGTGGGTGGAATAGTACCCCATCGTTGGTGTCAGTGGGAGCAATACTGCCCCATATTTGGTGTCAGTGGAAGGAATAGTGCCCTATCGCTGATGTCAGTGTAGGGAATAGTGCCTCATCGTGGTGTCAGTGAGAGGAAAAGTGCCCTATTTATTGTGTCAGCGGAAGGAATAATGTCTCATTGTTGGTGCCAGTGACAGAAATAGTGCCCTATGATTGATGTCATTAGAAAGAATGGTGCTCTATTGTTGGTGTCAGTGAGAGGAATTAAATCCTTATTGTATACATATGATTGGTGTCAGAGGAAGGAAAAATGCCCCACTGTCCGTGTTAGTGACGAGAAAAGTGTGCCATCATTGGTGTCTGTGGCAGTAATAGTGCCCTATTGTTGGTGTCAGTGGGGTGCCCCAAGGTCTGGATAAAAGAGGGCTGCATCTGGCCCCCAGGCTATAGTTTGGAGACCACTATTGAAAGGCATAAAGTTAAAGTGATTCTAAAGGTTTTTTATTTTTTAAATATTAAACATGTTATACTTACCTGCTCTGTACAAGGGTTTTGCACAGAGCAGCCCCTATCTTCCTTTTCGGCGTCACTCCTGGCTTTTCCTCTTCATCAGGTGCTCCCACGGAGAGCCGCATTCCAAGGAAACTTTCTACCGATCCCACCTTATTACATCAGGAAAATACTAGCCAGCACCTCTCAATCTCCCTCTCCCTTCAATTCAAACTCTGCCAGCTTTCTTCCATCTAAAAACTGATGCCTAACTTAATTTTAGCCTACAGACAAAGAAGCAATATAGAAGCCTTTCTATAAAGGTTAAAATGCAAACACAGGCAAACAATTTTCCTATGTTATCCATGCTTTACGAGACAGTAAAACCTTACAGGTTATGGAGAGAAGGGATGAAAGCAATTAAAAAGCCCTCACAGGGGTTATACTGTCTTTCTGGGTCCCATAGATGCCATGGTTTCCTTATACTGCATGGATAAAGGGCGAATAGCCTAAATCAGCTGTATGCAGTTTGGAATAAATTGCTTTAAAATATAATGCTGTATCGGCACTATATACCAATGGTTCTGGGTGTGCATCTGACCAGAGGGGTAAAAAGCTATTATTTGCATGTTTCCGCCCACTGTCCTGGATTGACAAATATATCTCTTATTTTTAAGATACTGTACCAGGGGTCCTTAAACTATGGCCCTCCAGTTGTTCAGGAACTAAAATTCCCATCACGCCTGGTCATGTCTGTGAATGTCAGAGTTTTACAATGCCTCATGGGATGTGTAGTTTCACAACAGCTGGAGGGCCGCAGTTTGAGGATCCCTGCTGTATACTATATTGTCAAAAGCATTGGAACGCCTGCCTTTACACACACACAAACTTTAGTCTAAAGCCTCGTACACACGCAACGAATTTCCGCCGACCGGTCGTCCCTCTTTTGTCCAGAGTGTTGTTTTGTTGGTTGGAATGTGCTCTAGACTGCACAGGAATTTTCCCGCACGACAGAATTCTACTTCAGAAGTGATGTCATGTGTTGGATTGCTTTGTATGTGTTCTTTCATCTCTGAGCTGCCTAGTCTTGCTCATAAGATTTTTTCCCATCGAAATCTGTACTAAGGAGACGAAAATCTGACGTGTTTTGATGGTCGACAAAAATTATATAGCCTACACACCAGGATTTTTTCGGCCGAAAAGTCGGAGTCGGTTGTTGGAAGCACCATACTAACAAGAAAATCGGCAGATCGGTCGTCGGATTAAATTTCCCGGCCAAATTTCTTCTTGTGTGTACGGCTTTAGTCTGTAGGGTTCAATATTGAGTTGGCCCACCCTTTGCAGCTATAACTGCTTTGGAGCCAACCTTTGTTGTACAGAGGTGTGTGGTGATATGACACTTTGCCTGTTTAACCACTTTTCTACCAGGGCATTTTTATTTTTCGTACATATTAAAATCAGCATTTTTTGCTAGAAATGTTCATTAAACCTCAAATTATATTTTCTGAAAGCAGATGGTAGAATAAAATGTTGGCAGTTGCAATTTTATTTGTGCAACCTTTTATCAAACACATATTTTTAGAAGACAATTCACAAAAATGAATTTTTGTGGTAAAATATAAAAGCTGGGGGTTGAATCAGTTTTTACATTTTAAACTTGCCAAGCCATAAGCTTGCATGCGCTGGTGAAATTGCAGAAATCTATGGTATCCAAAATTGTCCATAGGCGACCATTTAAGTCTTTACAGGTTACCAGATTACAGTTAATCAAGAATTATGGCCCTAGAATTATTGCTCTCACTTTGATGTTCAGAAAATCCTTCATCACAGAGGAGATCAGGGAATGGATGTTCCCAGTGCTCCTTCTGCTCTCCTTGCTGAGACATTTTCACTACAGTCCCAGGCTCCTCAGAGAAATGGGAAAGCCAGGGAATCACAGTGGATGGCAGCAACAGGGATGGGGGGCTGCACCTTTAGAGTCCGGTAAAAGTAATCACCTTTACGTTAAAGCAGATTTCCTGCACAGAAGGATCAATATCAAGTTCATGTCTGCCGCTACAGCTTGTTTTTTTTTTGAACCTTCGTAAAAAAAAGGGTTAGGGCTCTTTCACACGGTCCGCCTCCGTATGCGGATCCGTGCTGCTCAGCGGGGATCGATCCGCGATCCCCGCTGAGCCGGCGGATGACAGCTCCGTCTCCGCTTGCAGTGCGGATAAGGAGGTGTCACAGCCCCCGCTGCTCTCTATGGGGGATCGGATGAGAGCGGACTGCCTGTCCACTCTCATCCGATCCCATCCGATCCGATCCCCAGGACGGATGGAAAATAGGGTTTCCATCCGTCCGGATTTCACAGACAGGATCGGATGCGGATGGCAGGGGGTGTCAGCGGACATGTCACCGCTGACATCCGCTGCTCCATAGGGCTGAATGGGGCATCCGATCAGATCCGCCTGAAAAACTGACAGGCAGATCTGATCGGACCGTGTGAAAGAGCCCTTAAGCAAAAAGTTTGAAATTGAGGCCATCTTCTTGGAAGAGCAGACAGCCTGTTCCTCTTTAGTTATGCCTAAAGGCTGGTGTATACAGGTAGCATCAGGAGATGCAACAAAATTGAGTCCTACTCATCCTTGTCTAGAGGATGATAGGGGGTGTCGGCGACTCGCGGCTTAGTGACATTGTTCCCCTAGGGGTTCTGAGCTGGGGTAGTTCGACGCCTCTCTTCTCCTCCCATCATCGAGAATAAACCGTGTTAAACTTTTACATGTATAATGCAAATGCACTCTGGTACAAAGCTTATAACTATTGTTTGAATACTGTTAAGTTCATTATTAGAAAATGTTCTACCTTGTTGCTGTTATTTTCTGATATCACACTTTGTTTGATGTGATTTTCTGTTTTTCACTTGTATTTGAAATTCAATAAAAATTATTGATTGAAAAAAAAAGGAGGTGCAACAAAGAGGTCCTTTTTCTGAACTACCTCAGAGTAATGTGCTTTGTATATCCCTCAGTACCATTCTCTTCTTGGATCTGGAAGAGATGGAATAAAAAGAAAAGGGGTTAATTAACCCCTTTTATTTATGGGGTAGTGACAGGTACAGTTAGCATAGCATAAGTATTATAGGATCAGGGATATTACTAGGGAGTTTAGGCCGGTTAGCTCATCCTTGATGCTGATTGGCTGTTTCTGGTACTATCTGCCCCAGTATCCAGGTAGATTAGGCTTCTTACCTGCTGCATCCTGTTTTTCCCGCCTGTTTTTTCCTCATCCGGATTGGTCAAGAGCCCTCCTTCAGCCTCACTTAAGCGGTCTCTCACTGACTGGACTTCAGTTCGCCTCAGGAAGCCGAAGCCAAGTGGTTCCTCCCCCCCCCCCTCCCTTATTTGTCGCGGTCAGTTTATTATTTTAGGGTCACCTTTGCGTGTTGCAAAGGGGGACGTTTATTCTTGTGATTGAATGTTTTAAGTTAGTTTGGATAATTATTCTGAAGTTTGAATTTTGCTGGTGGCAACCTGGGTCGTGGTGACTGGGTTGTTTTATGATGTTTTGTATTGATATTTGAAAGTTATTGGTTAATTTTTAATAAATAATAAACGGCCGCGGCCTCTTCAATTTCCAACCTTAAATTATTGTGGTGTCATTTATTTATCTTAGTTTAAGTTATTTAGTTATCCGAAAATCCTGTCTACTACCCCATATCCCCTTCAAACCATCCCAATTTACCATTTCCTCATCACCAGTACTGTCAACCCTTCTCCTCCGCACCACAACCCCACTCCTGTTCACCGACAGCATCCAAACTTTCCTCCTCGTATTACCACTCCTCTGGCTCACAAGGACATTAGCGGTAGGCAAATGTGAGGCTGTGGTTTGTATTGTTTGTGTTTGTTTTTTTTTTTTAACTTTTAGGAAAATGCAGCATGGCGTTGTAATAAAAAAGACGCATGCCAATTATCCTATTAAGCTGTTGTGAACATAAGCTTCATTTTTATTTTAGCTTTTTCGATCTGTTGTGATATGCATAACCACTTCTGGACCAGAAGGTTTTCCCCCTTAATGACCAGGCCATTTTTTGTGATTCGGCACTGAGTTACTTTAACTGACAATTGCGCAGTCGTGCGACGCTGTACCCAAATAAAATTGATGTCCTTTTTTCCCAGAAATAGAGCCTTCTTTTGGTACGATTTTTATTTTTCGCGCTATAAATAAAAAAAGAGCATCAATTCTGAAAAAAACACAATATTTTTTACTTTCTGCTATTTAGCATTCCTAAATTTAAGAAAAATTTAAAAATCTTTTTTCATCGTTTTAGACCAATTTGTATTCTGTCACATATTTTTGGTAAAAAAAAAAATCCCAATAAGTGTATATTGATTGGTTTGCACAAAAGTTATCGGGTCTACAAACTAGGGGAAAGATTTATGTCATTTTTTTTTCTTTACTAGTAATGGTGGCGATCAGCGATTTTTAGCAGAACTGCGACATTGCGACAGACAGATAGGACACCTAACTGAAATTTTTGACACTTTTAGGAGGACCAGTGACATTACTACAGTAATCAGTGCTAAAAATATGTAGTGTTACTGTACTAATGACACCGGCAGGCAGGGGTCAACACCAGAGGCGATCGAAGGGTTTAATGTGTCTCTAGGGGGTGCTTTCTAACTGTGTGGTAGATGGGATTATGGAATGAGCACAGAGACCTTTGTTCCTAAATAGGAGGAACACAGGAGCCCTGTGTTCATTGCTGACAGAACATCAGCAGACCGCCATTCTGTCTCCATGGGGAGCGATCACAGGCAGTCAAGGCCGCCGGACCCGCAGACCAGCTTCCCCTGTGGCGAATAGGCATGCGCGTGTGTGCCACTGGAGCGTACAGGTACGTTGTTTCACGGGAACGAGCCGACCTGTGTACGGCGGCTGGTCGGCAGGTGGTTAAAGGCATCTTCCAAGCCTGTAATTGGATGAAATTGTGTTTTCTCTTACGTCCTCCGACAGTCGCCGCCATCTTCATATTCGTCACAATGGGGTATTAGACTTTGCTCCGTAGGAGTAGCTAGGCAACAGAATATGTCAATATTAAAGCTTTTAACATATCCCCACCCCAGGGGGTGGTCCCCTCAGTCTATACCCTCCTGCTTCCTGTTTCATACTCCAGTTTCAATGTCTAGCTTGTCAGGAGTAGCTGGATGTCTCTGTGCTGGGGCATTTTGTCTCAGCCTTTCTCTATTCTTTTTTGATTTTTGTTTGAGTTTTTTCTCTCTCTTTACTTAGCTGTTATTTTTGTCAGCATTAGTTAGTTCTTCTGATGAAGAGGATTCGTGCGGGCTGGGTCTCGGGTTGATCCCCCTGTTAGCAGGTTGTGGGTCAGTGGCTTCCCAGCCTGCCTTCGAGCGTTCAGCCAGGTAACGCTCCTGGCGCATTGAACGACCCATCCCTGTTCGGTGCAGGGATGCTATGGTGAGGTGGCTACCTCACTGGACGCTGTGCGGTTTCTCAACCCCATTTTTGTTGTGTCCTGGATGCGACTCTCCCTGTCACATGTGCAGTGGCTTGTTCGCCTCTGCGGGTTCCCCACGCCATCTAGGAGGTAAGTGTATCTGTGTGGGGACCTGTCTGTCTGGGGGGTGTCAGTCTGGGACTGTGTTACCCTGCCTGTGTTCACACTGTTAAGTTCCCTATCTCTCTGGCTGCATGCTGTGGGCTGCGAGGAGGGGGGGATGTGCTGCACTATCTGTGTCAGACTGTGAATGTGTGAACGGCTGTGTGCTGTGGGGCATGTTTATATCATGTTTGGGGCACATTACAGCGACCGCTGCGGCGGTCCGCCATGTTTTAATACATGTGGTGTGTTTTCTCCACTTCACTGAGGTGGAGGAGCGGCGTTTTCGGCGCCAAACGGCGCCATTTTGGCAGCGCTCACTCTGGCCGCATGGTCTCACTGCGGGCGGCCATTTTCTTGTAGCCTTCCATAGGCTTTCATAGAGCGCCCTGTGTTGCATAGCTTCCTTTCCCTGGGCGCACCGATCGAGGCAGCAGCAGCGGTGGTCTTTACAGGTTTTTACCTCCCTGTCCCTATTTCCTTGCCTGAGTTGAGTTTTTTCTCCCTGTGGGGGTCAAACTTGTGCTAGTGTGTGTGTGCGGTGGGCAGCGCTCGCCGCGCTTGTTTAAGGGGCTGTTAACCCTTTATTCTCCGGCATGGTATTGGGGCAATGGATTCTCAGGAAAGCAAATTTCCTACCACTTTGGTGGGTGACCAAGGGACTGCTGTTTCCCCCCCCCAGGGGGGGGGGGGGGGATTTTGGCTGTGGTTGTGGCTAACATTGCTGCTCAGGTGAAAATGCTTGTGGCTGCTCGATCCACAAAACGGCCCAGAGTTTCAATCTCCTCTGATCAGAGGGTGATTGTGATGGGGCTGCTATGGCTGGGGTCTCCTTATCGGGGTCCCGTTCCTCCCTGGATCTTGGGGGTCCGAGGTGGAGGCTGAGGTAGAAGGGGTGGATAATTCTCCCCCTGGCTCGCCTGAAGAGCTTGCACTCATGGATGAATTGATTGCTTTTATCAAGCAAACACTGCGTTTGCAGAATGAACCATGTCCTCCTGCTGCCCTAGCAGCTTATGGGACGCAGAGAAGACGCATGACATCGCAGGTCTGCACTGATGTTTTTCTGCGCGCTGTTAAGGAACAATGGCGCAATATACGCGAGCCCTTTGCTGTACCAAGTATCCTTTCACGCCCGCTACTGGTGAGCGGTGGTGTGTGCCACCTCCGGTGGATCACGCGGTGGCGATTTTGAATAAGTCCACTGCGATTCCTGCAGTGGACACCCCGGTGTTCCGGGATGCTACGGACAGGAGGCTGGAGTCTCTTGCCCGTCATACTTACTCTATTATGGGTTCTATGCTAAAGGCTCTATTTGCTTCGCTTATGACAGCCCAGGCTGTCGCGAATTGGACGCAGGTACTCAGGCGCGTCCTGGTGGCTGATTCAGCCTCACCGGTGACATTGGATATGGTGGATCAAATCCATCAGGGTGTCATGTATTTGTGTGATGCGGACTTGGATATAGTACCGTTGGCTGCACGTGTTCTCAGTGTGGCGGTATTGTCTCGCCGCCTGGTTTGGTTGCAGTGTTGGTCTGTGGACCAATCTTCGCGCAAGACCTTAGCCAATCTGTCCTATGATGGATCTCGCCTTTTTTGGAGAATCCTTGGATACACCGATAAAGGGGATCACGGGTGGTAAGAGCACGCTCTTGCCCCAATCCCGCAAGGCTAAGGTTGCTCATGGTAAGAAGCATGCTTCTTTTAGGCCCTCTCGGGGGTCCTTTCGTGCCTTTCAGGCGCACTATAAGGGCAAGCCGTTCAAAGGTCAAGGCTCCCAAAAGAAGCCGTGGTCAGGTTACCGGAAGTCCAGCCAGTCCGGACCCGCTGCCAATAGCAATGCGGCCTGCAGGAGCGCCCTCACCCAGTTCTGGGGTGGGGGGACGCTTGCTCGGTTTTTCTTCAACCCTGGTTGGCCCGTGTTTGGGACAGGTGGGTTCAGGAAATCGTTCGTTCTGGCTACAAGATCGAGTTTTCTCTCTCGGCGGAGAGCAGTTTTTTTCCCTCAGGAGGTTCCGGTGCCTCATCGGGACAGATTTCGGGGGTTTCTCTTCCAATCTGTTCACGGTGCCCAGGAAGGAGGGCAGGGTACGTCCAATTCTGGCCTTACAGGCTCTGACCCGCTTTGTGCGGGTTCGCTAGTTCCGCATGGAATCCCTGCGGTCGGTGGTGGCTGCCCTGGTTCCGGGGGAATTCATGGCTTCCATCGACTTGAAGGATGCGTGCCTTCACATCCCGTTTTTCGAGGGTCACCAGAGGTACCTTCGATTCGCCATTGCGGAGGATCACTACCAATTCGTGGCGTTACCTTTTGGTCTCGCTTCGGCTCCACGGTTTTTCGCCAAGGTGCTTGCACCAGTTTCTGGTTTGTTGAGAGCCCAGGGCATCCCTCTCCTGGGGTATCTGGAAGTTATTCTGGTTCGGTCTGCGACCAGCCAGGGTCTGGAGGAGGACCTATCCATCACGATGCTGACTCTACAGGAGTTTGGTTGGACGATGATATTCCAAAGTCAACGCTGTGTCCGTCGATTCGTCTTCCCTACCTGGGAATGATTCTGGACTCGGTCCGGGCGCAGATCTACCTACCAGACGACAAACTCAGGACTCTTCAGGAAGAAGTCAGGTCCCTTAGGGACGTTCCGTGCTCGTCACTCCGGACGCGCTTGAGGTGTCTGGGGTTGATGGTCTCGGCTTTCGAGACGATTCCCTTCGCCCAGTTTCACACGCGGGGTCTCCAAGCGGAGATCCTGTCCAGGTGGGACGGACGACCGCAATCTCTGGATCTCCAGATTTCGTTGCGCCATCGCACCAGAAGGGATCTTCTGTGGTGGCTCCAGTCCCCGGCGGTGTCGGGGGGCAAGTCTTTTCGTCCTCTCTCATGGACGGTGGTCACCTCGGATGCCAGCCTGTCGGGCTGGGGTGGTGTTCTGGGCGTTCTGTCCGCCCAGGGAACTTGGTCGGAGGGGGTTTCCTCCCTTCCGATCAACATTCTGGAATTGCGTGCGGTGAATCTCTGCCTTCACCGTTGGCCGGACGGGCTGCAGGGCTGTCCGGTTCGGGTGCAGACGGACAATGCCACGGCGGTGGCTTACGTCAATCGCCAAGGGGGCACCAAGAGAGCCCGAGCGGCTCGGGAAGTGGCCGACATTCTGTCTTGGGCCGAGACACGCGTCCCGGCGATATCGGCGGTTCACATTCCGGGGGTGGAGAACTGACAGGCGGATTATCTGAAGCCGACAGTCCCCGGACCAGGGGGAATGGTCCTTCCACCCGGATGTCTTCCAGATGTGGTGCGCGAAGTGGGGTCTTCCGGAGGTAGACCTGTTCGCGTCTCGTCTAAACAGCAAGGTGAAAAGGCTTCGTGGCAAGGCCGCGCGATCCTCGGGCAGACGCGTCAGACGCGTTGGTAGCTCCGTGGCATCAGTACCGACTGCTGTATGCGTTTTCACCGTTTCAATGGCTGTCCAGGTTCCTTCGCAGGTTGAACTCGGAACCAGAACACAGTGTTTTTTGTGACACCGGACTGGCCTCGCCGGTCCTGGTACGCAGACCTCGTGCATTTGGCGGTCGACGCCCCGTGGCGTCTGCCTCTTCGAGAAGATCTCCGGTCTCCAGGGCGGATATTCCATCCTGCTTTACAGTCGCTGGCTTTGTCGGCCTGGCTGTTGAGACCGAGGTCCTGAGGGATAGGGGTCTCTCCCCTGAGGTCATTCACACTTTGATCGACGCGAGGAAATTTTCCTCGGGGAAGGTCTATTACCGTACTTGGAAGGCCTATTTTGCCTGGTGTGAGTCCAGGGGGTTTTCACCTCGCCCGTAATCGGTGTCTAGGGTGTTGTCCTTCCTTCGAAAGGGTGTTGCCAGCGTTTGGCGCTGGCTACGATCAAGGGTCAGGTGTCTGCGATGGCCGTTATCTTTCAACGTCCTATGGCATCTAACTCCTTGGTTGGCACTTTTGTTCAGGGGCATCTGGTCCCTCCTAGGAGGGTGCCTATGCCTCCTTAGGACTGGAATCCTGTTCTGTCCGTGTTACACCATGGTCCTTTTGAACGGATCAGGTAGATCTCGTTGTCTATGTTGTCCAAGAAGGTCAACTTTTTTGGTGGCGATCACTTCGGCTCGCAGTGTGTCGGGGCTGGCAGCTTGTCCTGCAAGTCTCCGTATCTGGTCATTCACTTAGATAAGGTGGTCTTGCGACCTAACACTTCTTTTTTTCCGAAGAGGGTTTCGGAATTTCACCTCAACATTGTCTTGCCTTCGCCTTGCGCGAAGTCTAAATATCCGAAGGAGGTGGAGTTGCACTCCTTGGATGTTGTTCGGGCGATTAGAGTTTACCTAAAATCGTCTGAATCGTTTCGCAAGTCGGATTCTTTGTCCTTCCGGGGGTCCTCGGAAGGGCGTAGCGGCGTCGGCTTCTGCCGTCGCCAATTGGTTCAGACAGGCCATTGAACAGGCCTATGCTTTGCAGGGAAAAGTTTCCCCTATGCCTGTGAAGGCGCACTCTGCCAGATCTCTGAGTACGTCTTGGGCCTGTCGTCATGGGGCTTCTGTGGCCCAGGTGTGTATGGCGGCGATTTGGTCGACCGTGCACACCTTCACTCTATTCTATAGAGTGGAGTTTCAAGCATCGGCAGATGCTTCTTTTGGCCGCAAGGTTCTTAGTGCGGCGGTTCCTTAGGGTCACTTGTTTTGGACCTTTGGGCTGTTTGGGATTTCTTTTTATCCCTGGGTTTTTGTTTTTTTTCCTGGGTTATTGCTCCCGTTGAGCAAGTTTTTTCTCATGTTGCCCAGCTGGTTTCCTTCCTTTGGTAAGGTTACTTTCTTTGATGTGGAGACTGCGTTGCCTTTAGGCGCGGCTGCGTTTCCCTCCCCTCATGTTTGCACTGCTTTGGGACGTCCCCATTGTGACGAATATGAAGATGGCGGCGACTGTCGGAGGACGTAAGAGAAAATGGAATTTTTGTAAAATCTTACCTGTAAAATTCCTTTCTCTGAGTCCTCCGACAGTCGCCGCCCCCGCCCCTCTTTTGGGGTTTAGGTACTCTACTGCTATTCCACTGAAACTGGAGTATGAAACAGGAAGCAGGAGGGTATAGACTGAGGGGACCACCCCCTGGGGTGGGGATATGTTAAAAGCTTTAATATTGACATATTCTGTTGCCTAGCTACTCCTACGGAGCTAAGTCTAATACCCCATTGTGACGAATATGAAGATGGCGGCGACTGTCGGAGGACTCAGAGAAAGGAATTTTACAGGTAAGATTTTACAAAAATTCAGTTTTTCCCATGTCACCTTTGAAGTTGCAAAAAAAAGGAGTTCCCTCTCTCTACTTTAAATGTATTTTTGCATTGGTACATGTCTCTCATGGCAGTGCCCAGCCCCCCATGTCCTTTATTTAACAAACCTTATAAACCCGTATAACTCATCAGACCAGGCAATGTTTTTCCAATCTTCTATGGTCCAATTTTGGTGAGCCTGTGAGAATTGTAGCCTCAGTTTCCTGTTCTTAGCTGACAGGAGTGGCACCCGGTGTGGTCTTCTGATGCTGTAGCCCATCTGCTTCAAGTTGTGCATTCAGAGATGGTATTCTGCATACCTTGGTTGTAATGAGTGGTTATTTGAGTTACTGTTGCCTTTCTATCATCTTGAATCAGTCTGCCCATTATCCTCTGACCTCTGACATCACAAGGCATTTTCGTCCACACAACTGCGGCTCACTGGATATTTTCGCTTTTTTGGACCATTCTCTGTAATTCCTAGCAATGTTTGTACATGAAAATCCCAGTAGATCCGCAGTTTTTTAAATACTCAGGCCAGCCCACCTGGCACCAACAACCATGCCATGTTCAAAGTCACTTAAAACCTCTTTGTTGACCATTCTGATGCTCCGTTTAAACTTCAGCAAGTCTACTTCACCACGTCTAGATGCCTAAATGCATTGAGTTGCTGCCATGTGATTGGCTGTTTAGCAATTTGTGTTACCAAGCAATTGAACAGGAGTACCTAAAAAAGTGGCCGGTAAGTGTTTATTGAGTGGATATACAGCGCCATTCAGACTTTAGTTAGAGTGGGACCCAGCGGCGGCTGGTGCTTCAGGGGTTGGGGGGGCTTTAGATGGACCACATCATCAACACCCCCCCCCCCCTCCGGTCGCCGGCTCAGTCACCATGTGGAGGCAGGCAGGCAGCAGCGGCGGCTTCCTCTCGGTCTCCTGCATTTCCTCCCTCCTCCTCCTCCTTGGCTAATGGCATGGCTTCTCCTTTCGGCCAATCAGGACACTGGTCTCAGGACCCGCTTCCTGATTGGCAAGGAGGAGGATCCGTGTGACAATAGCGAATATTCATTCGCTATTGTCACACAACTGGGTGGTCGCCCCAAGCCCACCTTCTTTTGAAGACTATAGGGCTTCTGGCTCTAATCACGTGCTTCAAAAAAAAAAAAACCCCATTGGAATCCATACGTCCGGCGCCCTGCATGTAGATTAGAGGGCTGGACACATGGATGGAGGGGCGGTGCCCCTGCGCTCCTGCGCGCCCAATGGACGGGCCACTCTGTTGGGACCTATAGTCATTGACACAAACTGAGTATTATATAGCTACGTGATCCCAGTTCAGACCTGAAATCACACAATCTAGCACAGGAAACTGTTCCAGCACTGACTCACTGACTTCCTTTGAGAGAGGCCCGGAGTAAAGGAGAGAAAAGACATGGACAGAGGGCCGGCATAACAAGGGTTAAAAGGGTTTGGGACAAGGAGGGGTTTTCAGCACAATACGATAGAAAATATAAGTGGTGGGACTTTTAATTGGTGTTTTGGCCAGGAAGGGTGGAGCTACAGGGAGAGGTCAAGCTAGGGGCCTCAGGAAGTCTTCAGTTGGAGGAAAGCTGCATTGGAGAATATTTCCCACCCTCGATCCCATTCTCTTGTATTTTCTTGTTTTTTTCTGACTTTTGGTTTTGCGGTCCACCGCCCTTGTTTTTGGTTTTTGTTTTAACAGAGGCTTTCTTCTTTTGGGGTGGTTCTTTGTCATGGCATCAAGCGGGGTACAAGTTCCTGGTAGGTTAGTATGGTGCAAACTTATACTTGGTAGGGACCCGTCTGAGGTACGGCTCCCAGATGGTGCAAACTTATACTTGGTAGGGACCCGTCTGAGGTACGGCTCCCAGATGGTGCAAACTTATACTTGGTAGGGACCCGTCTGAAGTACGGCTCCCAGATGGTGCAAACTTATACTTGGTAGGGACCCATCTGAAGTACGGCTCCCAGTAGTTGGTATGTACCTCCTTCTTTGATGCCTACCGGGACCTTGAGGCTCCAGTAAAAAACTGGGTTTAACGTGTTATTTACCTGTTATGTATACAGTTTTGTTAATAAAAGGCTGCTATGGCCATTTAACTCCAACCTGTGGTCATGTGGTTATTTATAACGGAGGAGGAGAGTGATGGTCAGAGCAGAATGGAGACAAATCATCTTTAATCCCTTAGTCATGGTTTGGAAATCTCACACTACTTTTCACAATAGGCACCAATCACTGAGGCACACTTTGCATGGTACACTATCTTTAACCTATAGAAACCTAGCCATACTATGAAAAGGCCAGAAGATTGTGCTTTCCCACAGTCCTCCCCTGATGGGCACCTTTAGGTTCTAATTCTTCGAACAACTTGTTTCTTCTTCATATCCCTCACACTGAGCATGTTTGTAGTGCATATTCCTCGTTTCTGGTTATCTATTACATCTTACATGCCATGTGTCACGTACCTAATCATTAACTTTTGAACCACTGATGCAATCAAACATCTCATCTTTCCAGATTCAGCTACATGAATGCATTCCAAATGACTGGTGGCAAAGGAAGTGTATCACTATATTACCAATTATTAGCAGGCAACAACCTAACTTCTGCATGTGCTATTTCCTTAGCTAGCAATCCATAAATTATTGGGACTTTCTTCAATGCCATAAAACTGTATTGGGATACTTTTATTTCCACAGCAGGGGGACAAGCCTAGGCTGAGTTTGCATTAAAGTGATAGTAAACAGTCTGTACTACCACTTATACCTTCAGGTAAGCCTAAAATAAGGCTTAACTGTAGGTACTATGAATAGCGCCTAAACTTGCACAGTTTAGGAGATATAGTGACATCATCAGTGCATGCACTCTAAAGGTCCAGCTTACAGTGTCAGACCTCTCCGAGGCTGTACCGGAAACGGCATGCACGAGAGTGATGTCATGGCGGCTCCAGCCAATCACATAGCCGGAGCTCTCAAACCCGTAAGACAGACAAGGGGAACATGTCAGCCCTCTCAGCGGTGACTTTACAGCCCTGGAGGGCTTTGTTCCAAGGTAAGTATTCCATAATGTGCTAGTATGCAATGCCTTGCAGGGTTTTTTTTTTTTTTTTAAATCGGCGTTGTACAATCGCTTTATATAGGAAAGTCTTACAGGAAAGGGAATGGCTATACTTTGTGTTTTAGCTGGAGTTCTTCATTTAAAGTTCAAAGAAAGGTTCCTGTATAACAGTCTGAACAAGTACCAAATCCAGTTACTATGTGAGGCACCATCTTCAGAAATTGTTTACAAAAAAACTTCCTTCACCTCTGTGACTAAGTCAATTTCTCCCTCATCTGTGTCTCAAACATTCCTCCTCCCCGACACTGCAGCTCACAGTGAGAGGGTTTCAGCAACAGGGATAGTGCTATCAATTCATAAAGCAGTGCGTTTGGTCAGGTGCTGATTGAGAAGTCACAGGCTACAGGAGAGTGCCCTGATGAAGCAATGAATGCGAAACGCGTCGGATTTTCCAGGGACCAATAGTCTGCATGTACACTGGGATCCGTTGTTGTGGTATTTCTGGTATCTTCTATGAGTTATCATACACACACGGATCTGCATTCTTTTATCTTATGTATTGTATGTCTTGATGTCATATTTGTTTTTTATTTTTTGTAATGAAAATATATTTTTTATATATTAGTGTTGTTTGTATTCCTGCAACCACTATATGTCGGTATAGTCCCGCTTTCTCGGAACCTCTCTATGGTCCCTATTTTTGCTCTGGTTTAGTCTTTTTGGGGATGATGGCATACATATCACGGAATCCATTTTTTGCTCTGAATTCAGAAGCAGTGCAGCATCATTGCCGCACCATCACAGGAAGCTGTATTAGGAGGACTTCACTGGCAGCATCAACTGGTATTCGTAGGACTTTGCAGAAAACTGTAAATGCAGATGGACATATACTTAAAGTGATATTAACCACTTCAATACTGGGCATTTTCACCCCCTTCCTTCCTGGCTAGGCAAATTTTCAGCTGTTGCATGCTTTTCAGCTGTTAATGACAATTGCACGGTCATACAATGTGGTACCCAAATTCAATTTTTATTATTTTTTGAGACGGATAGATTGTTCTTTTGGTGGTATTTTTTTCACCACTGGGTTTTTATTCTTTTGCTAAACAAGCAAAAAAAGACTGAATATTTTGAAACAAAATTTTTCTTCATTTCTGTTGTAAAATTTTGCAAATAAGTAATTTTTTTTCTTCACTGATGTGCGTTAATGAGGCTGCACTGATGTGCACTGATGAGGCTGCACTGATGTGCACTGGTGAGGCTGCCCTGATGTGCACTGGTGAGACTGCACTGATGTGCACTGGTGAGACTGCATTGATGTACACTGGTGAGGCTGCCCTGATGTGCACTGGTGAGGCTGCATTGATATGCACTGGTGAGGCTGCCCTGATGTGCACTGGTGAGGCTGCATTGATGTTCACTGGTGAGGCTGCATTGATGTGCACTGGTGAGGCTGCCCTGAGGTGCACTGGTGAGGCTGCATTGATGTGCACTGGTGAGGCTGCATTGATGTTCACTGGTGAGGCTGCATTGATGTGCACTGGTGAGGCTGCCCTGATGTGCACTGGTGAGGCTGCATTGATGTTCACTGGTGAGGCTGCATTGATGTGCACTGGTGAGACTGCATTGATGTTCACTGGTGAGGCTGCACTGATGTGCACTGGTGAGGCTGCCCTGATGTGCACTGGTGAGGCTGCATTGATGTGCACTGGTGAGGATGCACTGATGAGGCTGCCCTGATGTGCACTGATGAAGCTGCACTGATAGGCACTACTGATGGACACTGATAAGTTGCCCTGATTATCAGTGTAAATGTCACACTTGCTGGTTACTGGCACCCCTTTCCTCACGCTGTGACAGCACATGAGGAAAGAAATGCAGATAACCTGCAAGTTTTACATGTGGGCAGCTGTGATTTTTACCACCTACATTAATAAAATACAAAACGTTAATTTAATAAATTTATGCCTGCAAAGCAACTGCAACCACAATCAGTGCATTGTGTGTGTAATACACAGACTCTGCCACCGTACTTGGAGTCCATTAAGCTTTACAAGTCCCTTTTTCTTAGTGACAGATGAGCATTTGTGAGGTTGATTTACTAAAAGTAAATGGGCTGTTTAATTTGCAAGGGAGGTTGCGCTTTTGCAATGGAATTTTTGCCAGAGCTTAGTGAATGAGGTAAAATTTCATTAAGCATAGAATACCCTATCACATGCAAGGAAAATAAAAAAACAGCAATTTTCTTGCGCACAATTGAATGATGGACGTCAGCAGAGATTCATCTCATTCACTAAGCCTTGGGGAAAATTATTTTGCAAAGTGAACAATCTATTTGCCTTTAGTAAATCAAACCCCTAGCCTTTCAGGTCACAAATCCCTGCTGTGCTAAATCTAAAAAGAAACAGGACACTCCCCAGAGAAGCACCCTGCGAATCAGGTAAGGGGGGTCAATTTGAGGTGGGAGACTGGGGAATGTGATTGTGTTAATGTTAGACCCTAAATAGGTGCGTAACATTAAATATGGCCACAAAGGTGGATTATGTTTTATCAAACAGGTGTTGCCAATTTAGGACAAAGCAACTGGTTTGATTGGGAGTGAAGTTCCAGCCAGTCAAAAAAAATGTAAAGTCAGCATCCACAAATACTATAGCTGCTGACTTTTAATGTAAGGACATTTACCTGTCCAGGTAACCCGCGGTGTCGGCACACTTAGCCGATTCGTCTGTGGGCTTTGGGTGCAAGTGCAGGCGCTGGCATCTTCACTAAGGGAAACCGGAAGTGAAACCTTGCGGCTTCACAGCCTGTTTCCTACTGCGCATGCGCGAGTTGCGCTGCACTTTCTGAATGGTCCCGCTGTCTTCTGTTTGTCTCCCAGAAGCCAGCAGCGGTAAAGGAGGAGGAGCTGGAAATTTAGCAAATTGCTATGATCGTTGTGCGCCAATCTTAACTGAAAGTGGGAGTGGGTACCTCGTTTTGACATGTATCAGCCCCCCCCCCCAAAAGTGCCAAATGTGGCAGTGGAGGGGGGGGGAGGGAGGGTGCAAACAAGCGGGGCTTCCCTGGTATTTCAGGGTATGGGGGAGCATGTGACTCATTCCATGTAACAGTGCTGGGCCAATCAGTCTTGTGTAGGCTGTGACTCTAGGTTACCAAGGCCTTCCCTTCTGGTGACTGAACTAAGTTGCTAGAGAGGTCAGCATTAAAGTGAACCTGTGCTGCCCAAGCAGATATTTAAACCTGGGGAGATGGGGAGAGAGTCAATAGCCTTGTGTAAGCTCTAAATTGTGAAACTAGAAGGTTAGGTTTATAGAGCCCCTTTCACCAGCCTATTTATTTCAATATACAGTAACAAGAGACCTTCTTAGATGGCCCCAGCAGACTCAGAGCTGTCACTCAAGTAACACTCTATAGCAGGGTTGTCAAACTCAATTTCGCCACAGCATTATGATTGCTCTCAAAGGGCCGGTTGAATGTGTATGATGAGATGTCTAGAGCAACCCCCCCCCCCCTTACATCTGATGCCAATAGCCCCCCTCCACCATCAGAATTCAAGAGTCCCCCAGCCTCCCTTACATCACAGTGCACCCCTTACATTGTGCTGCTGGGAAGAAGTTTGGGGTACAGCAGGGAAGCAGAAAGTGCAGGGTCTGGAGGGGGACTAGAGGAGGGCTGGAGTCAACTGCCGGAGTCTGCTGAATGCTGAAACCAGGGGAGGCAGGGACCAGGAGGTGCTGTGGCTGCACAGAGAAGAGTAGGATCTGTAGGAGGAGTTCTGTCCTCCTCTCTGCTGCCGACTGCTGAGACAAGATGGGGGCAGAGATGAGGGGGTGCCGCAGCTGCAGGAGAGCCACAAGGGCAACATGAAATGGCCTGGCAGGCCTTGTGTTTGACACATGTGCTCTATAATAATGTTTCTCAACTCAAGTCCTCAAGTACTCCCAACAGGTTACGTTTTCAGGCTTCCCGTTATTTTGCACAGGTAATTTGATCAGTTTCACTGCCTTAGTAATTTTATCACAGCCAATTCATCTGGGGGAAATCCTGAAAACATGACCAGTTGGGGGTACTTGAGAACTGGAGTTAAGAAGCATTATTCTATAGTATTCCCATTCACTCTTCTCCTGCAAGCTACATAAAAGGTTATGCGGTGAAGGAGCTGGGCCAGCACGGAGACACTCAGTTGTCAGGCCTCGTTCACATCTCCACATAGTGAAAACTCACATTCCCACATGCATTTGTTTTGGAGCGTTTTCACTCGTCACGTATAGGGCAGCCCATTCACATAAATAGGCTGCCCTACACGCAACAATTGCTCCAGAGCAGCTCCAGAACTTTTTTTGGAGCAGAGCGTGGTGCGTTACTGCATATTTAGGTTAGTTTGCTGCATTCGGGGTGCCTTTACCATGTAATGACACCACTAACATGATGTACATTTGCAGTGTTTCTGAAACACATGGCAAAGCGGGCATTTTCTGTGCAGTTTGCCATGCATTTGGAAACACACAGATGTGGATGGAGCCTGATTGTTCTTGTGTAAATGCGCCACTTTCACTTTCAGGCCCCATTCACACCTAAAGTAGTGGGAGCGTGTGTTTTTGGCTCATTTTTCCAGTGACACACATAGGGCAGCCTGTTGATTCGAATGGGCTGTGCTACACGTGGCAAAGTAGCTAATGGGACATTTTGGAGTGGTGCAAGTTGCACGTTATTTACTGCTGCGTTTGTCACCCATTTTTTCATGTGGCAAATTGTGTGTTTGCTTCTCGTCTTTGGTGTGCTAAATGTGCAATAATGACACTGAAAGTGCAACTTGATAATTTAAGGTGTATAAATGTGGCCATGCGCTATAAAATCTGATTGCACAATTAGACCCCTTTCATACAGGTGGACCGTTTAGATCCGCCTGTCAGTTTTTAGGCGGATCTGAACGGATGCCCCATGCATCTCTATGGGGCAGCGGATGTCCGCTGACATCCGATCTGATCCGGTCCGTCAAATCCAGACGGATGGAAACCCTATTTTCCATCTGCCTGGCGGATCGGATCGGATGGCATCGGATGAGAACGGACAGGCGGTCTGTTCTCATCCGATTCCCCCATAGAGAACAGCGGGGACCTGACAGCTCAATCTCCGCACACAGAGCAGAGACGGAGCTGCCATCCGCCGATCCCCCGCTGAGAAAAACTGAGTCCGTGGATGGAGCGGACAGTGTGAAAGGGGCCTTTCTGTACAATCTCCTTTAGATTTACCAAAATTATATAATAGGAGGACACACTATCCATCCAATCACTCTGTATCCAATCAGGTAGGCCCTTGCGCTACATCAGGGATGTCCCATGGGCTGCACGTGGCCCCAGGGAGTTGAACAGGCATCTTAAGCCTGTCTGAAGGGACGCTGGGGAAGCCAGACAAATACTCGCATAGAGAGATGTCAGGGATGCTATGCTGGTAAACTTCTTCCTGTCTTACTGGTTTCTCCATCCTACATCTAATGTCAGGATGTGATGAAGCTTTCTAAGAAATCTAGCAAGGGCTAAGGTAAGGCCTTGTCCTCAAATTCAAAGAAAGCTTGTATTTTTCTGCAACCGAGGTACATTATTGGTATATTAGTAAATAGGGGAGTTGGATTTTAGAAAAAAAAAAAGGTGAAATTAGCCTTTAGGTTTGCATTTTGTGCGACTCGCGTTTGCATGGGCACAGCAGCTTATTCATTTGAATGGGCTGCTGTACCTGCGGGAAAACTTTGGGAAAAGGTCCGTGCACCTTTTCAAAATCACAACAGCATGGAAACTGCTTTTGCATCAGTGGGTTTCATACATCCAAAAACGCACTGAATTTTCAGATATGTGGGGCTGCCAGTAGGAATGAATGGCACCCCCGCACATCTGCAAAAGAGCAGCGCATTTTGGCTGCAGGTGCTTGTTGCTGCAGGAACAATTGCGATTTACATACTATCCCGCACTCACAATATTGTGAACCTAGCCTAAAAGGGCAGGGACTGATTTAAATGTTTAGTATGCAAAGTGCTGCATAAATGGGATTTAATGCAGTTTACCAGCGTGGTGCTTAAAGTGTATTATTAACAGGATCACCAAGTTAAAATAATGGGAAATAGGTCTAAAAAATGAAAATGAATGCAGCCACCACATCTAAGGACTGTTAATCTGCAATGTGTTACGTTTTTGTTCTTGGGTTTAGTTGTCCTTTAAATTAATCTGTTGTTTTGCTCTGTGCGGGCAATATTCAGTTTCACTTTTATTATAATGAAGTCACACTAGCCATGGGAGACAGCATATACACTGTGTGCACAATTGTTAGGCAAGTTGTATTTTGGAGGAATAATTTCATTATTTAACAACCACAGTGCTCTCTGTCAATCCAAAATGTTAAAAAAACATCAAAACTGAATATTTAAGAAAGTAAAAGTGAAGTTTTGGCTTTCTTAGGAGAATATCTACAGCATGTGTGCACAGTTATTGGGCAACTATTAGGACCCTTTCTCACGGGGCGGATCAGATTGGCGGACTCCGCTAGCTCAGCGGTGGATCGTTCAGTTGATCCCCGCTGAGCAGGTGGATGACAGGTCCATCTCCGCTCACAGTGCAGAGACAGACCTGTCAGAGTCCCCCTCTCCTCTATGGGGGAGATTGGATGAAAATGGATGGCATGTCTGCCTTCATCTGATTCCATCCGATCCGACCCACTGGATGGATGGGAACGTATCACTATCCGTTTCTTTTCAGCAGATCTTGTCAGATCGGATGGCAGACGGGTGTCATCTGCTGTCCCATAGAGGAGAATGGGTGGCCTGATCAGGTCCGCCTGAAAAAAGGACAGGTGGACCTGATTGGTCTCATAGTATGAAAGGGGCCTTAGTGTGCAGAATAATCATGCAATTAAATAAAAAAACTAAAAATCTCACTTGTTTATTTTCATCTGTTAAAGTGAGAATAATAAACAAACAACTCAAAATTTCCAAAAAAATTTCTGACATTTAGAAAAATAAATAAAAAATCAGTGACGAATATAGTCCCCCTTCTTTTCAATAACAATCATAAGCTTTCCTATCATGGAGTCTGTCAGTTTTTTGATCTGTTGACGATCAACTATTTGTGCAGCAGCAACCACAGCCTCCCAGACATCGTTCAGAGAGGTGCACTGTTTTCCTTCACCGGAAATTTCCAGTTTAGGAAGGGCCCACAAGCTCTCAATAGGGTTTAGGTCAATTGGGGTAAGGGGTTATGTCATTTTCTTTAATCTTTAAAGCCTTTACTGGCTAGCCACGCAGTGGAGTACTTCCGTGCATGCGATGGCGCATTGTCCTGCATAAATACGGTCTCCCTGAAATATGCAGACTTTTTCCTGTACCACTGCTTTAAGAAAGTATCTTCTAAAAACCAGCAGTAGGTTTGGGAGTTGATTATGAGTCCATCTTCAACCTGAAAGGTCTAACTAGCTTACCTTTATTAATACCAGCCCATACCAGTACCCCACCTCCACCTTGCTGGCGTCTGAGTCAAAGTGGAGCTACTGATCCAGCCAGAGGCCCATCTATCTCGTCCGTCAAGAGTAATTCTCATTTCATCAGTCCATAAAACCTTTGAAAAATCTGTCTTCAGATATTTCTTGACCCAGTCTTCACATTTCAACCTATGTGCCTTGTTCAGTGGTGGTCGGGTTTCAGCCTTCCTTACCTTGGTCATGTCTCTGAGCACTGAACACCTTGTACTTCTGGGCACTCCAGGTAGGTTGAAATTCTGGAATATGACAGCACTGGAGGATAATGGGTTCCTGGTAGCTGCACGTTTGATTCTTCTCAAATCTTTGGCAGTTAATTTTTTATTTTTTTTCCCCAACATATTTCTTGCAACCCTGTTGACTATTTGCAACAAAACGTTTGATGGTTTTGTGATCACGTTCTAATATCCTAGCAATTTCAAGAGTTCTGCATCCCTCTGAAAGACTTTTTAAAATTTTTGACTTTTCAGAGTCAGTTAAATCTCTTTTTTTTTTGGCCCATTTTGCCTGAGAAAAAGAAGCTGCCTAATAATTATGCACACTTTGATATAGGGTGTTGATCTCCTTAGCCACACGCTCTCTCATTACACAAATACACATCACCTTATATGCTTAAAGCAGTTGTAAACCTGAAAAAAAAAAGAAACCTGCAAGACAAAGGCATAATGAGCTAGTATGCATCGCATACTAGCTCATTATGTATTACTTACCTTAGAACGAAGCCCCGACACTGACCCCCGGACATCGCTGCGGGCGCTGCCATGATCCCTCTGCGTCTCTTCCTGGTTCGGCGGCTCCGGCGCTGTGATTGGCCGGAGCCGCGATGACGTCACTGCGCGCGGGAGTGATTTTCCGGCAAGCTCCCAGCAAGGAAAACTGAAGGTCCCCCCGGACCTTCAGAGAGCATGCGCCGCTCCCGTGAGCAGCTGCATGAACTGCAAATATCTCCTAAACCGTGCCGGTTTAGGAGATATTAATTGTACCTACAGGTAAGCCTTATTATAGGCTTACCTGTAGGTAAAAGTGTCAAAAAGCGGGATACTACCGCTTTAAATTTAAGTTATTTAAGTTTATATAGCTTGGAATTGGGCGATATGCATAAAAATTATGATTTGTTCAAAATACTAATATTTGTGCACACAGTGTAGATATATCAAACAGAATTTTCAATTGTCATTGCAAAAGATTAGAGAGCTTTGCACAAATATGATGTGATTATATATATATATATATATATATATATATATATATATATATATATCATTTTTTAAAATTACCTTTTCTATATTCTGGTGGCATTGAAATGTTGTTGAGTGTGTGGAAGAATGTAAAGTGAATGTGATTAATGAGTATGGGAAATCCCTGATGAACATACAGGCTGTGATTTCTAGCTGTCTCCATAAACAGTTAACACACAGTAACAGACATTCCATCTCACATTGCAGTAATTACCCATCTTAGTAACACAATGATGAGCTGTTTGTTGATGTTGGAGGCAGGTTATTATCTGTAATGAGACCCCAGGGTGTCATGCTAAATAATTCAACTTGAGAAGTGACTGCATTTTGTACAGGAGAGCACAAGGAGGGAAGATGATAAGGTTGTTCTGCATTTTCAGGACAATATATACTGTATGTTTTAAAGTGTTTGTCACCCAAACATTTTGTATCCCTGATATGTGTCTGCTGTACAATTTACATGTATAAGAAAGTATTCTTATCTCTTTATTTTGCTTCTTTTGTGTGATATTCCTGGGTTTCCTGCCAGTCCCTTTGCTTTCCTATTAAAAACTGACCATGCTAAAGGCTGGTTTACACTACGAAAAAAAACTGTCAGCTCTAGTTGGAGCCACTGTACTAACGATCCGACATTAGTACAGTGATCTCACCTGTTGAGCTGTTGTGTTCTGACAGGAGGGCCATTGGCAGAGAGCGTTGATCGGGGGTCGGTCAGCTGCTGGATTTTTAGCATGCTTGTCTGACAGAAGTCAGCTTAATGGGCAGCTTCTGTCAGACCGGCTGGCATACACACGGGTCGACTGTCAGCCAGTTGTTTTCTATGAGCACTCAGCGTTTGCAGGGGTGTGTGAGCCACCAAAGGTTTCATCCATCCAGGAAGAGGTATCCGCTGGTATGGTGAAGAAGTGAGATTTGCCCACATGAATAACTTTAGGCTTCGCTGGGGCTGGGTATAACATGGAGTATGGAATTTCATGTTCCTGTAGCCTGGCCTTAATGGAGGTAAAAAAGGCGTGCTGTTTTTGAACTGCAGCTAAAAAATCCGGGAAAATATGAGTTGCCTGACTAATATAGTGTAGCTCACCCCGCAATTTCGCAGCTCGTAGTATAGCCACTTTATCCTGAAAATTCAGGATACAAGCAATATAAGGTTGTGGTGAAGCACCCACAGGAGGAGGGCAAGGAGGAGTGTGGTGAGCACGTTCAATGGCTAAGAAGGCAGAAATGACTTTCTGACCTAGAGTTCCTCACAGCCAAGTAAACAGGAATTGCTCTGGGTTAGCCCCTTCAGATTTTTCAGGGAAACCTACAAATCGCAGATTGTTGTGGCGAGACCTGTTTTCAAGGTCATCCACTTTAGCTTGGAGTGCTTCCAACTAATTAGAAGCTTCCCGCACGGTGGTAGCAAGAGGGGTAAGAGTATCCTCTACTGTACTTATGCGATCTTCTGCAGCCCCAGTGCAATCCCGCAAGTTTTGGACATCCTGCTTTAACAGTGAAAAATCGATGTGGATAGTCTATTTGTGCTGTCAGTTTGGCTTGACAATCCTGAATAGCTGACCTGATCTGTGCCAAAGTAGGCTCAACAGAGGGTTGTACAAACTCACCTGGTTCTGCAGGTTCAGGAGTGAGTTCCTTTTTAGTGTGCAGGATCCTGTGAGAAGCCAGGGACCCCAGGAGTTATGGGAGAAAACCGAACTTCCTGCGTGTCCATCAGAAGAAGCGCGGCCATTGTAGCAGAAGTGGGAGCGGGGTCGCCGGCACCGTTTTGTGTGAAATATTTGTCCAGCATTCCAGCCGCCGTGGCCGTGGACAGACACAGTGCAATGTGGTCCATTCACAAACACCCCCAAAGCACACCGGTGTTGAAGCCATAAAGGAACTGGCAGCCCCATGATGGGATCCACTTCCCTTCTGTTCCTACTGCTAGACATTGTCAGCTGAGCTCAGCTGCCTCTCTCTGCCTGTCACTGCCACCAGGCCCCAGCTACTACTGGGTGGGGTGTAGAATTGAGCAGAGGAAGATCACTCTGCCAGGGAAGGCAAGGAGATGGGCAGGCAGATGGCTGGCCAGGACTTGATCCAAGGCAGAAGAACATGCGAGCGGGAGCGGAATGGGCATGCACCCGAAACTGAAGAAATAGTCCCTCTGCTCTGACCAGATACTGATGGAAAAAATACACCCCCTAAGCTACTAAGCTAGTAGGAGCGACAGAGTAAGGGGCATGCAATTCAGAACTTTTTTCCCAATTCTGCACTGACTGTCTTTGAAATTGCTTGGGCCCCTGTTCAAATCCAATCCGGGGACAAAACCGGGAACAGACTTGGTCCGTGGACTGTCCCAGGAAACTGGGGACATCTAGTCACCCTACTTTACTGTAATCAAGATTTTTTGAACTGCATTTCCCAGAGGGAAATTGTAAGGGGGGGAAGAGTTGCATTTTCTCAGACCATACAGGACACAGCTTCCTCTTGAAGTGAGGAAGATGGGAGAGTGCACATTTCTGACCAGTGTGCACCATCACTGCTGCATATTGGCAGCCTGGGCAGGGTCCCAAACACTATGTGGACTAATCGCTGTGTGTGACTGGATGGTGAGCTGCAATATCGCTGCAATGGGTGAGCTGCTGCTGTGAGAATTCACTATCTGCTTCCAGAGAAACTGAGGAACTGACCATAAAGCCTTATTGCAGCCTGCAGACTTGACTGTGACTATTCTCATGTGCATCCACGATACCACTGGGCCCCAATGCTAGCCGGCTGAAGAGTTAGAACTAAAAATTGCCCTTTAACCGGTTGCCGACCGCCGCACGACTATATACTGCGGCGGTCAGCCCCGGCCAGGCAGAGTGACGTATCGGTACGTCACTCGCCTGTCACTGACTTGCGAGCCTATCGCGGGCGGGCGCGCGCCCGCCGAGGCGCGCGCCCGCCGCGGCTCGTTCACAGGCAAGTCAGTGCGTGTGACCGGCGGACTCGATGTGAAGGGAGAAAGACAGAGCAGCTTGTGTAAACAAGCTGCCTGTCAGTTCTCCCTGTGTAAAAGTAAAGATCTGTCCGTTCTACTATGTAGAACGGTTGATCTTTGCTTTTACACCAATAGGAATGTCCCTACACAGTAGAAAGCACGCCCCTAGGACACACTTAACCCCTCCCTGTCCAATAAAGTTAACCCCTTCCCTGCCAGTGTCATTTTTGCAGTAACAGTGCATATGTATAGCACTGATTACTGCAGTAATGTCACTGGTAACCCCAAAAGTGTCAAAAATGTCAGTCAAGGGTCCGATCTGTCCGCCGCAATGTCGCAGTACCGAAAAAAAATCGCAGATCGCCGCCATTACGCGTTAAAAAAAAAAACACCAAAAATGACAAAAATCTTTCTCTTTGTTAGTAAACGCGATAACTTTTGCGCAAACCAATCAAAATACGCTTTTTGCGATTTTTTTTACCAAACATAGGTAGCATAAAACAAATTGGCCGAAAAATGTTAAAAAATTTTGATTTTTACTTTTTTTTTTGGGGAATTTCATATAAAAAAATGTGAAAAATATTGTTATTTTTGCAAAATTTACGCTCTTTTTTTGTTTATAGCGCGTGATCAAAAAATCGCACAGGTGATCAAATACCACCAAAAGAAAGCTCTGTTTGTGGGAAAAAAAGGACGTCAAATTCGTTTAGGTACAGCGTCGCACGACCGCGCAATTGTCCGTTAAAGTCACGCAGTAAAAAATCGCAAAAAAACCCCTGGTCCTTTAGCAGCCAAATCCTCCGGGGCTTAAGTGGTTAAAAGCTGCTACACAAAGACCTTTACTTTTTGCTTATGCTAAGAGGTACCTCTCAAATGACATTGCTCCATATCCTAGCCATGCTCCTAGAGTGCACTCAAGACTAGTGTTAGTATTATTATTCACATTGCTGTTAATGCTTATACAGTGGGTATACTGCGGATGAGAAAAGGTATTTATCAGTTTATATTTACTAAAATGATTACATTTTTGTGTACTGTGGGAGACCAGATATAGTGAATGCAGGGTCCTGGGTTTAGTAACATTTTAAAATAAAATTTGGTTCTACTACACCGCAATTAACTTATAAATCAGCACCGCCAGCAATAAACCGTTCATACAGTGGGTATAGAAAATAATCACCCCCCTTTAAAATAATCACATTGTTGCTTTGCAACCTGAAATAAGGACAGACAAAGCCTTTGTTTTATCCAGCTACATTTACTCAATGCAAGCTATAACAACCAAGTGAAAGTTATAACACCAACCTGTCCAAAAATTTTTTTTTCAATTCAAAAACAATCACTGAGTTGGAAAAAGGATCACCCCCTTGTGTTAGTATTTTGTTAAACCACCTTTTGCTTTAATTACAGCCTTTAGTCTGTTGGGATATGTCTCTACTAACTTCTCACATCTAGACTTTGCAATATTTGCCTACTCTTCTTTGCAGAACTGCTCAAGTTCATTTAAATTTAATGGTGACTGTTTGTGGACTGCAGTCTTCAAGTCATTCCACAGATTTTCAAGGGGGTTTAAGTCTGGGCTCTGACTAGACCATGCAAGGACATTCACCTTTTTCTCCTTCAACCATTGTGAGGTTATTTTTGCTGTGTGATTTGGGTCATTGTCATGTTGGAAGGTAAACCTTCTTCCCATTGACAACTTTCTTGCAGAGGGCAGCAGATTTTCCCCAAGAATTTGTGGGTATTTGCACCATCCATTTTTCCTTCTATCCTGATGAGTGCTCCAGTCCCTGCTGCAGAGAAACACCTCCATAACAGGATATTACCAACTCCATGCTTTACTGTAGGAATAGTGTCATTTGGATGGTGAGCTTTATTGGATTTCCACCAGACATATCGTTTTGTATTGAGGCCAAACAATTCAATTTTAGTCTCATCTTACTATACCACCTTTTCTATGTGGCCTCAGAATCCTAACAGTGCATTTTGGCAAAGCTCAGTGGTGACTGCATGTGGCCTTTATTCAGTAGTGGCTTTTTTCTTGCAACCCTCCCTTACAAGCCACATTTGTTGAGAATTTGTGATATTATTGTCACATTCACATAATGAGCACTCTTTGTCATAAATTCCTGCAACTGCTTCAGAGTTGCTGTAAGCCTCTTGGTAGCCTCTCTGACCAGTTTCCTCCTGGTTCTTTCATCCAGTTTGGAGTGACATCTTGATCCAGGGAGGGTCTGTGTTGTACCAAATACCTTCCACTTCTTAATAATCAACTTCACTGTGCTTCTAGGCATTGATAAAGCCTTTGAATTTTTTTTTTTAATATCCATCTCCTGACTTGTGCCTGTCCACAACTTTATCCCAGAGATCTTTTGACATTGCCTTGCCACCCATAGTTGATTGTTCGCTTCAGTTGCACTACTAGAGACCGAAATGCTCCAGGAAAGCTCTTTTCATGCTGAAGTAATCAAAATGACCACAGCTCATCACAGTTGAAATTGAAATGACTTTGTGCATAATTGAGAAGGTGATTAGCTACAGCAGATTGAGTTTACAAGTAATTTTTAGGAGGGGGTGATTCTTTTTCCAACTCAATGATTCTGTTGTTTATTTTATTTTTTCTTACATGTTGGTGTTATATCTTTCACTTGGATGTTATAAGCTGCACAAGACAAAAACTGTGTCTGTCTTCAATACAGGCTGCAAAGCAAATAAATGTAATATTTTTAAAGGGGGGTGATTCTTTTCTATACCCACTGTTTGAACTGTTTATTGCTGACGCTGTTGATTTATAAGTCAATTGCAGTGTAGTGCTACAGAACTCTATCTTAAAATGTTACTAAACCCAGGACCCTGCATTCACTATATCTAGGCACCACAGTACACAGAAATGCAGTTATTTTTGTAAATATAAACTGCTAAATACCTTTTCTCATCAGCAATATATAACAGTCTTGTGACTTCTATCAGTGTCCAGCCGAGCACTGGTTAAAGCTTGTAGGAGGAGTTTTTATTCTACTCTGACTATCCTATGAGGCTGCAGTACCCCTGACCCTCTGTCTGGACAGTACTGATTGGCCCTGTGCCGATCACATGCACCCTCCCAGCGCGCCGCCGGAGCCGCGCTCCTGCTGTCTTTAGACACAACGGGAGGCGGGCCACGGGAGGAGAGGTGGCGATTGCCCCCTTCCTCCCACGATCGTCCGGGAAACGGAGAGAAGACCCGCCTCCTTTGTTTACATAGGATCTTCTGTGAGACAGGCAGGGACAGATCAGCAGTTTCAGCTAAGCTGAAACTGCGATCTGTCTGTGCCTGTCACAGAACCACCAACCCCCCCGCACACACACACACAGTTAGTAAGCATATAGGCATACATTTACCCCTTTGATCACCCACAGGGTTAACCCCTTCCCTGCCAATGGCATTATTACAGTAACAGTGCATATCTTTAGCACTGATTGCTGTAGTAATGTCACTGGTACCCCCAAAAGTGTCAAAAATGTCAGTTAGGGGTCCGATCTGTCCACCGCAATGTCGCAGTCCCGCTAAAAATCGCAGATTGCCACCATTACTAGTAAAAAAAAAAATAATAAAAATTGAACATTCAGGGGTATGCGAAATGATTACGGCCACACACACCTACACAGGTTGAACTGGATGGACTATAGTCTTTATTCAACGTCAACTACTATGTAACTATGTAAAAAATGACATAAATCTTTCCCGTAGTTAGTAGACGTGATAACTTTTGCGCAAACCAATCAAAATACGCTAATTGCGATTTTTTCTACCAAAAATATGTAGCAGAAAACAAATTGGCATAAAATGTTAAAAAATTTTGATTTTTAAATTTTTTGGGGGGAAGTCCTATAGCAGAATGTGAAAAATATTGTTTTTTTTTCACAATTGTCGCTCTTTTTTTGTTTATAGTGCAAAAAATAAACATCACACAGATGATCAAATACCACTAAAAGAAAGCTCTGTTTGTGGGGAAAAAAAGGACATAAATTTTGTTTGGGTACAGCATCGCATGACCGCGCAATTGTCCGTTAAAGTATGCAGTGCCGAATCGCAAAATAGGGCCTAGTCAGGAAGGGGGTAAAACCTTCCGGGGCTGAAGTGGTTAGGTTACCTTGGCATTGTGATTATATGGTCTAGCAGACTGTGTCTGAACTTACCTTCTGTGTGTTAATTTATGCTGTAATCACCAAATATTCTAACCCGTACCGATTTGTTACGTTTATTTACCACTAAACGGTCTTGTGTCTATTTCCTCTTACTAATTCACAGCTGTGTTAAAGGTATCTATACTTACAGGCTTATACACAAAATTTGGGCGAAAGCTAGACAACTACAAAAGGTTACGGGTTACACAGGGTAATGCCCTCTGATGAAGTCCATGACGATACGCGTTAGAGCGTGACCACGCGGCTCCGTCAAGCACCTACGGACTGCCACTACTATCTATCGCTTCGCTCCACTGCTGGTCGGTGATTGGGTGAGGATGTGTAATGCAGGTCCGGCCGTCTCAATGGCTTGATATATGCTTCTGTTTTACTTAACCGCTTGCCGACCGCCGCGCGACTATTTACTGCGACGGTCAGCCCCTCACAGGCAAAGCGACGTAGGGCTACGTCGCTAGCCTGTGAGGGTCTAGGGAGCGAGCGCGCGCTGCCGGAGGTGCGCTCCCGCGCGGTCACGGACCCCCCCCGTGAGTCTGCCCGGCGGACCCGATGTCCGCCGGTCACTCGCGATCATCCGTTAGAGCAGGAGAAAGGCAGGCGGCTAATGTAAACAAGCCGCCTGTCATTCTCCCCTGTGTATGAATAGTGATAATACGGTTCTACTATCTAGGACCGTTGATCACTGTTCCTACACCTCGAGCCACAACCAATCACAGTTAGAATCACGCCCCTAGGGACACACATAACCCCTCCCTCTCAAAAAAAGTTAACCCCTTCACTGCCAGTGTCATTTTACAGTAACAGTGCATATGTATAGCACTGATTACTGTATTAATGTCACTGGTAACCCCAAAAGTGTCAAAAATGTCAGTCAAGGGTCCGATCTGTCCGCCGCAATGTCGCAGTACCGCAAAAAAATCGCAGATCGCCACCATTACGCGTTTAAAAAAAACAGCAAAAAGTACATAAATCTTTCCCTTAGTTAGTAAACGCAATTACTTTTGCGCAAACCAATCAAAATACGCTTTTTGCGATTTTTTTTTTACCAAACATATGTAGCATAAAACAAATTGGCCTAAAATGTTAAAAAAAATTTATTTTTACATTTTTTTGGGGGAATTTCATATAAAAAAATTTAAAAATATTGTTATTTTTGCAAAATTGATGCCCTTTGTTTGTTTATAGCGCATGATCAAAAAATCGCACAGGTGATCAAATACCACCAAAAGAAAGCTCTGTTTGTGGGAAAAAAGGACGTTGAATTAGTTTAGGTACAGCGTCGCACGACCGCGCAATTGTCCGTTAAAGTCACGCAGTGCCGAATCGCAAAATCGGCCCTGGTCAGGAAGGGGTTAAAATCTTCCGGGGCTTAAGTGGTTAATTGTTGTAAGTGCAATGTGTGAGGGGGGTTCATATGGGAAAATAAAGTTATTATCATACTACACTATGAAAGGCTCCCTCCCCTCTTTACATATCTTGCATGTCCTATGATTGGAATTTGTTCCGGATTTTTGGGTGGAGAGTGTTGTTAAGAATCCTGGTGTTCTCCCTCTATCTTTGGAGTGAAGAGGAATGGTGTGGAGAGAATTGCTCATTCCAGGATAGCTGCTCGTATCTGCCTAAGAATATCCAGTTCGGGGTGGTCAGTGAGGTCCCAGTTGCATCTAAGTGAAATGATGTGCCTTTTACCCATTGATTGCTGGTGAGTGCGGTACCATTGGGAGAGGCTGCACATGGTGTGGTGAAGGACTGATAATTTAATTTATAGGATTTCCCTCACATGGAGTATTTCAGGATCATCCCATATCAAATGGTCTTATTTATAGAGCATTGTTTTTATACATATATTACATTTTATTGATTGTTTCATTTTAATTCGTTCCATTACTGCATATTTCATATACTGCATACTTCATTTATTGTATTTATTTATTATCATTTGTGTCCTTTATTATAGGTCACATCAATGCTGATTATCCATTTATGATTGTTCAGCGCCGCCTGGTGCTTTGGGTCATCTGATCCAATTCACCCTTCTGTTCAGGGTACAGTCCTATTTGGGATAACCAAACCTACTCTGAATTGGTCAAGTTACAGAATGCGGTTGGGTGGCGAGGGTATGGGGTGAGGCATATCAAACATATATCATGACTAACAGCCATTTAATCTCCTTTGCAGAATTGCAGTCTAGATATGGATTTTCCTCTAATATATTATTTTATTATTTACAATTGAAACATGTGGTAAATGCTCAGCGGTCTCTGGGGGCCTCTGAGATGTCACCGACCCCGATCTTTGTAATTTTGTAGCAGTCCCGTTCTACCAAGGGCTTTATCTTCAACTGCTATGCTATGCTCCTGGGCGTATATCTGGAGAAATTCCCTAGCTCTGCATGTGAAATGTGGGAGAGGGACATAGGCGACATAGGCGACATACATAGGTGACATAGGCCACATTCCGGGAGACCAAGGCTCTGGAGGCAGTGCAAGGGTGCTCTCGTAACATCTCGGGGCCTCTTGGTGTTAAAGTTCAGTCGCCGAGAAGTCGCATATATACGCCACATCAGCGGGAAGAGGTTAAAGCAGGGACACCGTAAATAAAAACATGACATGGGTTCCAACCCATTTTAAATACGATTTAATTAAAACAAAAGAGAAAACTAAAAGTGAAAAAAAAGAAACTGGAAGGGAATTGGTGAATGGCATTCTGTATATGGTGATCTCCTAGGGACAAGCACTGCTAGGATTGTTTCTGGCTGTGTTTGCAAATTATTATCAATGTTCCATATAGTTTCAATACCCTTTACACTACATTCTTTCATGTGTGGGGGTCAAAATTCTGTCTTCTGCCTGGTTTCCAAGCAACATAAAGCCACATATGAGGAAAGGAGACTACATTGGTCTCCACTGGTTGCGTCACTCCAGAGCAGAACCATGACATTACCCATGTATCACCCTGTCCTTTTGCAGTGCCAAGAGGATGTCTAAAGACTGGAATTATCCTGGCACCACACAGTGTAATATATATGACTTTAAGCACCATATTGAAAGTAGATAGCCTGCCAACTACCGCTTATTCTATTTTAAAGCCCTTAGAGAAAACTGATAAAGGAACAATGCTGCACTAATTGGGCAGCCACCGTGGTATAAGTTCCTCATACATACTAGAATCGTTCACAGGGTCCACCAGTAGAGATGGGCCAAACACCTCCCCTGTTCGGTCCGCACCAGAACATCTCGAACAGGGAAAAAGTTCTAGCAAACATGCGAACCCTATTAACCACTTGCCGACCGCCCGCTGCAGTTTTACTGCGGCAGGTTGGATCGGCTGCGCGAATCGACGTAGGGGTACGTCAGTTTGTGGGAGCACCCCTAGGTTAACCCCTTCCCTGCCAGTGCCATTATTACAGTAAGAGTGCATATTGTTAGCACTGATTACTGTAGTAATGTCACTGGTCCCCCCAAAAGTGTAAAAGATGTCAGTTAGGGGTCCGATCTGTCGAACGCAATGTCACAGTCCCGCTAAAAATCTCAGATCGACGCCATTACTAGTAACAAAAAATAAATAAATAAAAATGACATAAATCTTTCCCCTAGTTTGTAGGCGCAATAACTTTTTAATTAATAATTTATCAAAATACGCTTATTGCGATTTATTTTACCAAAAATATGTAGCAGAATACAAATTGGCCTAAAAGGATGAAAAATTTAGATTTTTTTAAAAGAAAGCTCTATTTGTGGGAAAAAAAGGACATCAATTTTATTTCGGTACACCCGCAGACCCCCACAACCACAGCCCAGGGTTTCCAGGAAGAGGCCCTTGTCCCCATCAACAGGCACCCTCCCCATGTTGAGGGTAAGTGGCCTGGTATGGTTCAGGAGAGAGTGGGGGCTCTTGCTCGTCCCCCTCCCTTTCCTGGCCTGCCAGGCTGCTTGCTCAGATAAGGGTCTGGTATAGATTTTGGGGGGGCCCCACGTCATTATTTTTTTTTACATTTTGGCATGGAGTTCCCCTTAAAATCTATATCAGACCCAAAGAGCCTGGTATCAATTTTGGAGGGGACCCCAAGCCATTTTTTTCTTTAATTCAGTCATAGGGTTCCCCTTAACAATTTAAATACAGGGCACTTTCACCCTCTTCCTGCCCAGACCAATTTTCAGCTTTCAGTGCTCATTGGCGTCTATGGAAAATCTTAGTTAGCTTGACATGGCACTGCTCCTGGTTTTTAACAGCGCCGTCTATGGGAAATCTTGGTCAGCTTGACATGGCACTGCTCACGAACCATAAGTGACAGGGGCACCAAACTTGAGGAGCACCGAGAGGGGACCCGGGACTACAACATATCCATAAATTTTAAAAGTGGAGTATGCCTGTACACTACACTGACTGCACTAAACTGACTGAACTCACTATCCACTAACTACCTGCCTAACCTCTAATATCACACACTATACACAGCTGCCGTGTAACCAGCAGCCTTATATAGTGTGAGGCGTGGACTTAGCCCCTGAGCCATGATTGGCCAAAGGCACTCTGCCTTTGGCCAATCATGGCTCTGACAGTACATTGTGCTGTGATTGGCCAAAGCATACAGGTCAGGTGCATGCTTTGCCCAATCATCAGCAATCAATGCACTGAAAGAGTGCAGTGCATTATGGGGGCACACGAACCCTGCAACAGCGCAGTGCATTATGGGGCACTCATCAGCGGGCAAACTTCCCGCCAAGCGCCCTATTTGTTCGTGTGAACACAGGAACAGCTGATGTTCGAGTACAACTTACGTTTGTCTCAAACACAGAGCCCATCCCTATCCACCAGGGTCTAGTAGAGCTTCTAGTACATAATAGTAGTATAGAGGTTTATTTACTATAGCTAGAAGGGGCAAAATTTGTCACAATTCTTCAGGGAAACCAATCAGTTTCTAACGTCAGCTTGTTTAAATAAACTTGTTTCTCTGCAGAATTGTGACTAACTGTGCCCTCTCTAATTTTCGTAAATAAACTTCATAATGTAAAGGAAAAGGGGGGGAAAGTTGGTTTCAAAGCCCCCCCCCCCCTTTCCTCATGGGATTGTGGAGGCAACAGTTTCAAACTACCCAGGAAGTTATGTGAGGTACTAGGCACTTGGTAGGCCCCCGGAATATTCCAGAGGCTGGGAAAGGTGATCAGGGATTGGTTCTTTGGGTCACCTGACCCTTGGAAGTTTCTGGAATTTCTGGGGTCCCTTTATAAAAAGGGATTTTGGGATCAGCTTATTGCCAGTCAGGAAAAGGTTTTGACCAGGACAGCTCCCCAAATGTCCCCCCCCCCACCCCCATCCCTCGCCGTGGCTTGTTGTGTGGTGGGACCTATCCGTAAATAAAAGATAGGGGATAATTGATAACCTTGGTTTAAAGTAAAGGATGTTAGGCTCGAGCCCTAGTGGTTGGGCCGTGTTTGAAGTATTCGGTATCTGTGATGTGAATTAATAAAATATTCAGTAATATGTTGAAATTATTTTTTGTAAAGTTGATTAAAACCAATAATAAAGCCGCTGCCATGATTTATCCAAAAGAAGTGGTAGTGTGATTTATTTAGTAAGGTGCATGATAGTGACAATCAAATAAGTAGTACTAAAACACACTAGCAGCGCTAAAATTCATAAATAATAAATGAAGTGCAGTCCACTGGGATAATGTCCATATGTTCATATAATCATGCAATGTGCCCAGAAACCGTGAATGGATATATTGCACTGGACCCTCCACCGCACCAACGTGCTCCCCCTAATGAGAGACACTCACCAGAAATCTGGTCATACAAGGACTTGTAATGCCAGCCTATCTCAGGCTCAGAAAACGATATCCACAGGAATTTCCCAGGACAAACGGCCCTCGATCAGTCTCAATCGGATCAATTCTTGTGGCAGACCCACAGGAGATTCCAATTACATCAGGGGTAGTACATGTGAAAATAATAGCTCACATAGGGCAATATTGCATGGCTAAAATCAGACTTTATTACCCACAAAAGGATCCCCAGTAGCTGATGCACTTACAACATGTAAAACAAAGCAAGCTTCAGTTGAAGTTACTTGCTAACGAAACGCGTCAGGGCGTGGTCACACGGTCACGAGGTAGGACCTGGCGTCTGATGCTGAACCCGAGGCTCGCTACAGCCTGGTACCGGCGGCGAACTGACACTACGGGGATCGGCCTCTACACGCAGGTTTATGCCTCATCCTTTATATGACAAGCTTGCTTTGTTTTACATGTTGTAAGTGCATCAGCTACTGGGGATCCTTTTGTGGGTAATAAAGTCTGATTTTAGCCATGCAATATTGCCCTATGTGAGCTATTATTTTCACATGTACTACCCCTGATGTAATTGGAATCTCCTGTGGGTCTGCCACAAGAATTGATCCGATTGAGACTGATCGAGGGCCGTTTGTCCTGGGAAATTCCTGTGGATATCGTTTTCTGAGCCTGAGATAGGCTGGCATTACAAGTCCTTGTATGACCAGATTTCTGGTGAGTGTCTCTCATTAGGGGGAGCACGTTGGTGCGGTGGAGGGTCCAGTGCAATATATCCATTCACGGTTTCTGGGCACATTGCATGATTATATGAACATATGGACATTATCCCAGTGGACTGCACTTCATTTATTATTTATGAATTTTAGCGCTGCTAGTGTGTTTTAGTACTTCTTATTTGATTGTCACTATCATGCACCTTCATTTTATGCGGTTAGATTTATAGCAGCAGCTTTTAGATATATTATTTGTTTTAGCATTTTATATATCACTCTATATACATATAGGTACCTGGTAATAGCGCCGGTTGAGTAAGTAATTTCAGTCCCCACTTGTGTCCGTTTCACTTGCTCCTTTTGGGTGATTTATTTAGTATTTAAGTAGTTTGCCTCCTACAATACCCATGACGATGCTGACTTTGTTGATCAATGCTGATTCACACCTTTTAGCTCAGGGAATTGAGACACATTTAACCACTTAAGCCCCAGAGGATTTGGCTGCTAAAAGACCAGGGGGTATTTTGCGATTCGACACTGTGTGACTTTAATGGACAATTGCGCAGTCATGCGACGCTGTACCTAAACGAATTTGACGTCCTTTTTTTCCCACAAACAGAGCTTTCTTTTGGTGGTATTTGATCACCTGTGCGATTTTTTGATCATGCGCTATAAACAAAAAAAGAGGGTCAGTTTTGCAAAATAACAATATTTTTCACATTTTTTATATGAAATTTCCCAAAAAAAATGTAAAAATCAAAGTTTTTTAACATTTTCGGCCAATTTGTTTTCTGCTACATATGTTTGGTAGAAAAAAATCGCAAAAAGCGTATTTTGATTGGTTTTCGCAAAAGTTATCGGGTTTACTAACAAAGGGAAAGATTTTTGTCATTTTTGTTGTTTTTTTTTTAACGCGTAATGGCGGCGATCTGCGATTTTTTTTGCGGTACTGCGACATTGCGGCGGACAGATCGGACCCTTGACTGACATTTTTGACACTTTTGGGGGTACCAGTGACATTACTGCAGTAAGCAGTGCTATATATATGCACTGTCATTGTAAAATTACACTGGCAGTGAAGGGGTTAACTTTATTTGAGAGGGAGGGGGCTATGTGTGTCCCTAGGGGCGTGATTCTAACTGTGATTGGCTGTGGCTTGAGCTGTAGGAACAATGATCAACGGTCCTACATAGTAGAACCGTATGATCAGTGTTCCTACACAGGGGAGAATGACAGGCGGCTTGTTTACACTAGCCGCCTGACTTTCTCCCTCTCCCCCGACGATCGCTGAGTGACCGGCGGACATCGGGTCCGCCGGTAACACGCGCGGGGGGGGGCCGTGACGAGCGGGAGCGGGCCGCGGGCGCTCGCTCCCCAGAGCCTTACAGGCTAGTGACGTACCGACGTCACTCTGCCTGTGAGGGGCTGACCGCCGCAGTATATGTACTTGCAGCGGTCGGCAAGTGGTTAAAGTGACCCTTTCAGGAGGTCAAAAAAGTTGCAAAGGCCATAGTTGCCAACATTTGAAAAAAATTTCCAGGGACACTTTGCAGCACAGCTATCAATTACTTACCACGCCCACTTCTGTGAAGCTCCGCCCACTCCACCTTCTAACTTTACAACTAATTTGTGGCCCTTTTGTTGAAGTTTTCCTCTCTTACAGAGCTCTTGCCTCTGATCCAATTCAATACTTCCTTGGTTCCTCCTGATGAACCCAACATCACGATTGTGTCCTGCAGTGACTAGTCAGTGGGAGGAACCACAGTGGGCAGCAGGGGACACATTATTTGACCACCCTGAGGAGTCTAATTGGATTGGCACCAGGAGCTCTGCTACAGAGTGAAGTTTTAGGCAATGGGCCCACAGACAGTCATATATTATATTGATTTTTTTAGGTTAGTGCCTTTGTAACTTTATTTTGACTCTCTGACTAATTCACTTTAATTATTAAAGCCCAACACCAGTCAAAATGTTTCTTTTTAGCTTCAGATAGAACATGTACGGGTTGAGCAGGGGTGTCAAACTCATTTTCATCGTGGGCCGCATCAGCATTATGGTTGCCCTTCAAGGGCCAGTTATATCTGTAGGATTAGATGTCCAGAGCACCCCACGCCTCCTCCCCCCCTACATGAGATGTCAACAGCCCCCCCCCCCCCCCCCACCATCAGAAGTCAAGAGTCACCCACCCTTCCTTAAATCACAATGCAGCCCCTTACCTTGTGCTGCTGCCAGGAAGAAGATGCCGGGTGGATCTGGGAAGAAGTGCAGGGTCTGGAAAAGAACCAGAGGAGGGCTGGAGTCAGCTTCCAGAGTCTGCTGAATGCTGAGACCAGGGGAGGCAAGGTGGTGTTGCGGCTGCACAGAGAGGCGCAGGATCTGTAGGAGGAGTTCAGTCCTCCTCTCTGCTGTGGACTGCTGAGAAGGGCAGGTGATCAAAGACGAGCCTTTCTGCAGATGCACAGAGGAGTGCAGGATCTGAAAAAGGAGTTCTGTTCTCTCTGCTGCTGACTACAGAGATAAGGTGGGGGGCAGAGACAAGGGGGATGCCACAGCTGCAGGAGAGGTGCGAGGGCCATATGAAATGGCCTGGGGGGCGGCATTCGGCCTGAGGGCCTTGTGTTTGACACCTGTGGGTTAGAGTCTCTGTTGTTTGCATCTGAGCAGGAAATGCTGAGAAATCTCTCTAAAAAGCCAAAAAAAAAAAAACCAATAGAACATAGCGTGGGGAAGGTTTAGAATCTTTGAAAATCGTTTTTTTTTTTGCTTTCTAGTCCTGGCTAAGACCATCATTACAATCAGGTATCATAGAGAGAGGAAGTGAGGAAAAATCTCCTCAGTGGAAAAACATACAGAAATGAAAACATCAAACGTTAAAGCGGACCTTCACCCAATTAAAAATGAGATACAATTTTCTCCTTCTTTCCCGTCTAGGTGAAAATGACGTTGTGCCGACCTTGCTGCCTCCTGGCATGTCCATGCCGTACATCCCAGGAGGCAGTATCAGTGACACTTGTGATTCAAGACCTGCCATAGACCAGTGGCACTTCCATGCATGTGCAGCAGACATTGCACATAACCAATGTTGTATGCGCATGCTGCAATACCCAGCCGGGTCCTGAATACTTTGCAGAGATCTTCAGCACATCTGCGCGAGACATTCACATATACTGGCACAGGTGAGGAGGAGCCGTGCCACAATAATAGGGATCGAAGTTCCTCTATATTGCCACATAGTGTATATGCATAAAGCCAGCAATGCTGTTTTATGCTGTAAGTGCACTCACCTGGTGCCCCAGCACTTTGACAGCGCTGTCATCAATATCTCCTGATACTGTCAGGCTCCTGATTAGTGGGATCATTGTGACAGCCAATCACAGTGATCCCATGATCGGGAAGCTGGCGGAAAAAGGGCCAGGAGGGGGAGGCGATGGTAAGAATTTCAGAAATAAAAAATAGTTGCTATGGACAACACTTCTGCTCTTTTCAAACTCAGGAATGCTACTGTATATATTGCCGTTATGCTTCAAAGTTATTATTATTATAAGTCTCAGGTCACTGCTGTTGCTATTAGTTGCTGCAATTTAAAACCTGCTTACCTAAGCTCGCTTTCTGACAGGTGTCAGTGCTTACCATCCTCTGATGGGCGATCTGTGGTGGATCACTTTTCAGAGGATGGTATAGCAGGGGCTGCAAGGTTTTCGAGAGGCACTAGTGCTACCACCTGATTCCTGTTTTTTTTTTTTCTTTAACCACTTGTCGACCGCCGCACGACTATTTACTGCGGCGGTCAGCCCCTCACAGGCAAAGTGTCGTAGTACTACGTTGCTAGCCTGTGAGGCTCAAGGGAGCGAGCGTGCGCCGCTGGAGGCGCGCTCCCGCTCCCGGTCGCTCACGGACCCCCCCACGTGTGTGAGCGGCGGACCCGATGTCCGCCGGTCACTCGCGATCGTCGGTTACACCGATACTAATGTAAACAAAGCCGCCTGTCTTTCTCCCCTGTGTAACAGCACAGATCATACGGTCCTGCTATGTAGGACCGTAGATCACTGCTGTTACATGAAAAGCCACATCCAACCATAGTTAGAAGCACGCCCCTAGGGACACACTTAGCCCCTCCTTCTCCAATAAAGTTAACCCCTTTCCTGCCAGCGTCATTTTTACAGTAACAGTGCATATTTATAGCACTGATTACTGTAGTAATGTCACTGGTACCCCCAAAAGTGTCAAAAATGTCAGTCAGGGGTCCGATCTGTCCGCCGCAATGTCGCAGTCCCGCAAAAAAAATTGCAGATCACCGCCATTACTCGTTAAAAAAAAAAACAATAAAAATGACAAAAATCTTTCCCTTAGTTAGTAAACGCAATAACTTTTGCGCAAACCAATCAAAATACGCTTTTTGCGATTTTTGTTACCAAACATATGTAGCATAAAACAAATTGGCCTAAAATGTTAAAAATTTTTGATTTTTACATTTTTTTTGGGGGGGGGGAATTTCATATAAAAAAATTTGAAAAATATTGTTATTTTTGCAAAATTGTCGCTCTTTTTTGGTTTATAGCTCATGATCAAAAAATCGCACAGGTGATCAAACCCACCAAAAGAAAGCTCTGTTTGTGGGAAAAAAAGGACGTCAATTTAATTTGGGTACAGCTTCGCACGACTGCGCAATTGTACGTTAAAATCACGCAGTCCCGAATCGCAAAATAGGCCCTGGTCAGGAAGGGGGTAAAATCTTCCAGGGCTTAAGTGGTTAAACTGTTGCATGGTAGTGTTACATTGCGAGACCGCAACTGGGAGCCATGTGTTTGGTTTGTGACAGAGGTAGGCAACCATGGCACTCCAGCTGTGGTGAAATTACAAATCCCATCATGCCTCCAGCTGTCAGGGACCTACAATGACTCATGGGTCTTGTAGTTCCACAACACCTGGAGTGCTGCTGAGGTTGCTTATCCCTGGTTTGTGGTTACGGTTCAGGCCCGTGGTGAGTCTGACTCTGCAGTCCAAGATAAAAATGACATAGCCATATAACAAAGCATCATATATAAAACCCTGTCAGACTGTAATGTCTAAATTTTAACTGGGAGAACAGGAGGCGGTAAAACCATGGCTCAGCTGCCTGTTTTTATGGCCCCACAGCTACCCATGTTAAAGAGCCTTAAAGGTGTACAACCTGAAATATTTTTATTTACCTGGCATACTCCATTTTCATTAGCCTCAAGTTTCTTCTTCATCTGTATCATATTCCACATATCTTCTACTGGTGTGCTACCGCCCTGCTGTGTTTTTGCTCTTCCCATGAGGTCCAGTCCGGTGGGCAAACTATTCAGTGCCTGTAACTGCTGCTCTATTTTCATAATCTTTTGCTCCATCCGATGGTTGCCGTTGGGCACCCAGTCATTCTGCCCCTCTTCACCAGCTACCTTCACCAGCCCTTTAGGGGCATTGTATGGGCCCTTATCTTCCTCTAGGATCTCGGCTTTTACATCTTGGATGTTTAAATTCCTTATTATGGCATGAAGAAGGGTGTGCAGGGCATTGAAATTCACGGCCCCGACCTCAGGCGTGCCAATGGATAGATTTACCAGATCGGAAAGGCTGATGACTGTTGCCATAACTCATTCGCAGGTTGAAATCACAGTTTTTATAAGCCAGAAATCAGAGCCCCTCTGAAAACACAATGAGGAGGGATTAAAGGAGATACCCTTGAAATCTGAGTGAGCTGTGCCAGCTCTGGTGGGCTCTGTAGTTTGGGATCAGATCTTATCTCATACCTGCTTCACTCTGTGCGAAGACCATGCCCTGCTGACTCCGACAGTCTGCCCTATCGGGTTCACCAGTATGAAGCCAATAGGCTAGGAGAGGAACCTAGACACTCCTATTGTTCACATAATAAGCAGCTGTACACTGGCTTTGCCTGTTGCCGGGAAACGCACAGTACAATTTTCATGACACGATCGTGTAGCACCGTCCTGTGCTAAATATCAGGAAGTCCAATTTGCTCTCTTTTTTTTTTTTTTTAAAGGGAATCTGCCACAACAAAAAGAGGAATTTATAGTAGAAATTAGGTGAGGTGACTTGTTTGCCCACCTGTCAGTGCCTGGATTACTGCTAAAGCGCAGGACAATTACCAGGTGACGCTGTTCATTATTTTAAATGAACCTCCCTGGCGGTCTGATTATGTCCAGATTTCTGTGCTTAAAAGCGGTACATTGTTTTCCATAGAAATCTGTTGCTTTATATTTTAACCACTTGCCGACCGCCGCCGACTATATACGGCAGCGGTCAGCCCCTCCAAGGGAAAGTGACGTACCGGTACGTCACTAGCCTGGGAGCCAATCGGGGGGCGGGCGCGCTCCCGCCCCCGCTCGTTCCCTAAGAAGCCCGCGCGTGTGACTGGCGGACCCGATGTCCGCCGGTCACTCGCGATCGTCGGGGTGGAGAGGGAGAAAGGCAGGCGGCTAATGTAAACAAAGCCGCCTGTCATTCTTTCCTGTGTAAAAGCACAGATCATACGGTCCTGCTATGTAGGACCGTTGAGCTGTGCTGTTACACACACAGCCACATCCAATGACAGTTAGAATCACGCCCCTAGGGACACACTTTACCCCTCCCTCTCCAATAAAGTTAACCCCTTCCCTCCCAGTGTCATTTTTACAGTAACAGTGGATATGTATAGCACTGATTACTGTAGTAATGTCACTGGTACCCCCAAAAGTGTCAAAAATGTCAGTCAAGGGTCCGATCTGTCCGCCGAAATGTCGCAGTCCCGCAAAAAAAATCGCAGATCGCCACCATTACTCGTTAAAAAAAAAAACAATAAAAATAACAAAAATCTTTCCCTTAGTTAGTAAACGCAATAACTTTTGCGCAAAACAATCAAAATACGCTTTTTGCAATTTTTTTTTACATACATATGTAGCATAAAACAAATTGGCCTAAAATGTTAAAGAATTTTGATTTTTACACATTTTTTTGGGGGGAATTTCATATAAAAAAATGTGAAAAATATTGTTATTTTTGCAAAATTGTCGCTCTTTTTTTGTTTATAGCGCATGATCAAAAAATCGCACAGGTGATCAAATACCACCAAAAGAAAGCTCTGTTTGTGGGAAAAAAAGGGCGTCAATTGTCCGTTAAACTCACGCAGTGCCAAATCGCAAAATAGGCCCTGGTCAGGAAGGGGGTAAAATCTTTCGGGGCTTAAGTGGTTAAAACTCACCTTCCCCTGCGATCCCCCGCCGCCCTCCCCCCGTGTGCTCTGCAGATGCTGGCACCTGTTTTCCGGTTCCCTTTCCTGTGAGCGTTGCGACGCAGGGGGGGTGGAACTGGCGGCAATTTCAAAAATGTAAATACACCAAATGACATGATACAAAGTTGTGATCCTAACGGATTACACTGTATCATGCCATTTCACCACAGGATTTCACCTGGTGACTTTTCCAGTGCCCTGCCTGTGCTTTTCCTGTTCTTTGTGTCTGGAAAATAGAGAACGACCATGGCGTCCAAAAAGCATTCTTTTTGCGCAAAAGCGATTTTAGACTAACTGGAAAACAGTGACAGCGAAACGGAGTTACTTGAAGAACTGAGCGATTCGTGGGAAAATGCGACATCAGGTACGGAAAGTGACGACACCGACGATTCTGATGTCTCTTTCTCGCACATCGCTCCGTTGGAAATTGTAAAGAATCATTTGATATACTTCCCAAATTCCACAAGCTATGTGCCAGACAGAGACATCAGAATCGTCGTTGTCGTCACTTTCCGTACCGGATTACGAATTTTCCCACGAATATCTATCGCTCAGTTCTTTAAGTAACTCAGTTTCGCTGTTGCTGTTTTCCAGTTCGTCTAAAAGTGCTTTTGCGCAAAAAGAACGCTTTTTGGACGCTATGGTCGTTTAAAATTTTCCTGTCGCAACGCTCGCAGGGAAGGAAACCGGAAGGCAAGTGCCGGCAATTGGCCGTGCACAGAGTGGGGAGAGAGTGGGAGGATGGGCTTATTCCGAGTGTGGCTCAGGGGGTTACCGCTTTTGGTACTGAAAATTAACCCCGAGCCACACTTGGGAATACCGCCAGGGAGGTTAAAGCGGAGTTCCACCCAAAAGTGGAACTTCCATTTTAGGTAGGAATAACCCCCTGACATGCCACATTTGGCATGTGATTTTTTTTGGGGGGGGGGGGGGAGCGGGTACCTAGTTTTGACATGTACCCGCTCCCACTTCCGCTCGGAGCGCCGCGGCACCCTGAGCGGAAGTTCTCCTCTCCCCCTCCCTCCCTGCAATCTTCTGGGACATGTCAGAGGTCCCAGAAGATTGCCGGCCAATCACGACGCGTAGCGCAACTCGCGCATGCGCAGTGCGTACCTGGCTGTGAATCCGCAAACTGTCACAGCCGGGTGCCCACACCAGTGATGCCGGCGCCGCAGAGCAGAGAGGGAGAAGAGCGAGGCTTCGGGCGGCCGCATCGCTGGACCGTTGGACAGGTGAATGTGTTTAGGCTGGAACTCCGCTTTAAAAGCATCAATATGATAATCTTTAGCCTAGGTTCACACTGAATGCGGGTTTGAAATTGTGCGGGTTTCAGCTGAACTCGAACAACTTCAAACTGGCATTTCAGCCCAATTTGAGAGACATCTGCGCGGGTTTATGCACACGTCTATTGAAATCACCCCCGAAGTCGCCAAAAGTAGTCCAGAAACTACTTTTGGGAATCGTATGCGGTGCCACAAAGTTGGCATCGCACTGATTCGGAAGGTGCCGTTGCCGGCAATAGGCTCCAATTTGGCATGTGACATGTCAAATCGCAAGTCCAATTGGACCAATGTGAACGGGGGCTTACTGCTGATTACTGGGCAGCATACATGTCAACATTGTCAAATATTTCATATGCTGCTCCAGGTGGGATCGGCCTTCACACATCACATTACATCTCAGGGGCTGGCTTAGTTCATCCCTACCAAACCAATCAAGAATGCTGCACACCAAGAAACAAAATAATACTCTTATCTTTATTACCCACTTCAGCCCCCCGGAGGTTTTACCCCCTTCATGACCAGGCCATTTTTTGCGATTCGGCACTGCGTTACTTTTACTGACAATTGCACGGTCATGCAACACTGTACCCAAATAAACTGAATGTCCTTTTTTCCCCACAAATAGAGATTTCTTTTGGTGGTATTTGATCAAATTGATATTTCTTACTTTCTGCTAGAAAACATTTCCAATAAAAAAATTTAAAAACTCACATTTTTTCATCAATTTAGGCCAATATGTATTCTGCTACATGTTTTTGGTGTAAAAAAAAAAAAAAAATCCCAATAAGCATATATTGATTGCTTGCGCAAAAGTTATAGCGTTCGCAAACTATGGGTTAGATTTATGGAATTGTTTAGTTTTTTTTACTAGTAATAGCGGTGATCAGCAATTTTTAGCGGGACTGCGACATTGCGACAGACAAATCTGACACTAAAGGCCCGTACACATGTAGCGATTGTCGGCCATAAATATTCGGTCGCCGAACGATCGGCCGATTGTCGGCTTGTTAGTATGATGCTTCCGACAGCCGACAGCGCATTTTCGGCCGAAAAGAATCTGTCATGCAGACTTTAAAATATTTGTTGGCCGTCACCAGAACGGTCGATTGTTCGCCAGTCAGTACAGAATTCGGCCGACAATCAGCAGATTTGCAAGACTGGGCATGCTCAGAAAAGAAAAAACACACAGAAAGTTAACCATCACATGACATCACTTCTGCAGTCGGCTGCTGTTGGCCGACAAAATTTGTGTGCAGTCTTGAGCACTTTTCAGCCGACAGGACAGCACCGGACAAAAGACGGCCGATCGTTCGGCCGACATTCGGTACGTGTGTACGGGGCTTAAGGGACACTTTTTGGGGACCAGTGACACCCATACAGTTATCAGTGCTAAAGAAAATGCACTGTCACTGTACTAATGACACTGGTAGTGACGGGGTTAACAGCAGGGGTGATCAAAGGGTTAAATGTGTTCCCTGTGAGTGCTTGCCAACTGTGGGGGGGGGGGGGGTTGCTCTGACTGGAGGAAGACAGAGATCAATGTTCCTATTCAGCAGAAACACAAGATCTCCATCTTCCCCTCTGACAGAATGGCAATCTGCCTTGTTTACAAAAGCCTGGCGCCACTGGCTCCTTCTGCTGTCAATTAAAGTCAATGAGCCAATGAGGAGAGAGGGGGAGCGGGGCTGGGCCGTAGCTCCATGTCTGAATGGCCACAGGGAGCTTCTGCTCAGCTCGGGTGCCCCTATAGCAAGCTGCTTGCTGTGGGGGCACTCAACAGGAGGGAGGGGCCAGGGGCAGTGAAGAGAGACCCCAGAAGAAGAAGATCTGGGCTGCCCTGTGTGCAAATCCAGTGCACAGAGGAGGTAAGTATAACATGTTTGTTATTTTTGACAAAAAAAAAAACAAGACTTTAGGATTATTTAAAAATACACAGCAGGAACAAGTCCTAGTCTGACATGTTTCGTGCCAGGCACAGTGCTTTCTCAAAAAAAAAAAAAAAAAAGCCACTACCCATACACCTTTACATGAAAACATGAATTCTGCATGATCATTACACCCTTTATTATTTACCCCTTGTCTACCAAGGTACTTTTTTAAATTTCCTGGTAGACAAGGGGTTAACTGCAATAAACGGCTTCAGTATGCCACCGTCATTGATGCTATAAACGATCCTGTAATGAGAATGATTTTGTCGCTTCTGGTTTCAGAGCTATCATTTCCCAGCAGCTGTATCAAGGAAAGCAGCTAGTAAAAGGAGTTGTAAAGAAAGAAGGTTTTTTATCTTAACCACATCAGCTCCGGAAGGTTTTACCCCCTTTAAGCGGAGTTCCGGCCTCAAAAACCACTTTGGGCCATCCGCTTGCTCTAGGTCACCTGAAAAAGAAATGGATAGTCCCGATTTTTTTTTCTCCTTTACTTACCTGGTGTTGAAGAAAATATACTTGCCTTTCTTCCACTTCCTCCCTGTGCGGCCGCGGCCCGAGCCGTCTCTTCCTGCTTGCATTGACTCCTGAGAGCTGAACGCCATCGCTCCCAGGAGTCAATGCGGCTGCACCGGCCCCGTTCGTCATTTCCAGTGCTGGCGCGTCATTACCTGCTAAACAGCTTCTGGGCATGCCCAGATGCTGTGCAGGGATGACGCGCCTGCACCGGAACTGACAAGCGGGGCCGGTGCAGGGCATTCTTGGACCCAAGAGGACACCGAAGAGGATGCTCCGGCTTCAGCTGCCCACACCTGAGATGGCAGCACTGGACAAGACATTTTCAAGGTAAGTATTTCTACTTACTTACCTTGACATTTTCAAGGTAAGTACAACCTGGGACAGTTCAGAGGCTATCATTGCTGAAATGCACTAGCCCTGACTGTCCCGGGGGTATTTTTATCTTAAAAACATTTCCGAGGCCGGAACTCTGCTTTAATGACCAGGCAATTTTTTGTGATTCGGCACTGTGTTTCTTTAACGGAAAATTGCGCGGTCGTGCGACGCTGTACACCAAAACAAATTGATGTCCTTTTTTTTCCCACAAATAGAGCTTTCTTTTTGTTTTATTTGATCACCTCTGCGGTTTTTAGATTTTGTGCTATAAACAAAAAAAGAGCGCCAATTTTGAAAAAAAAAAAAACAATATTTTTCACTTTCTGCTATAAGACATTCCCAATAAATAAAAAAAAAAAAATCTATTTGATTTATCACTTTGGGCCAATTTGTATTCTGCTACATATTTTTGGTAAAAAAAATTCCTAAAAAGTGTATTTTAATTGGTTTGCGCAAAAGTTAAAGCGTTTACAAACTACAGGATAGATTTTTTTCCTTTTTATTAATTTTTTTGTTTTTATTAGTAATGGCGGCGATCAGCGATTTTTTTGCGGGACTGCGACATTGCGGCAGATAGATCGGACCCCCTAATTGACATTTTTTACACTTTTTGGGGACCAGTGACATTAATACAGTAATAAGTGCTAAATAATATGCGCTGCTACTGTATAAATGACACTGACAGGGAAGGGGATAAAAAAAATAAACAAAGAGTATGGAGTCCTTCAGAGGGGGACAACCAACAGAAAAGTTGCAACAGAGGGCCAACAACAGTATAAATATGCAAAAGTTTATTGAAAAATTGGCTGGCACATAGAATTCAATTACTAAAAATCTCCAGTAATAAAATGCACCCAGACAACCAGTGATTACACAAAAAAACCACATAAAACGGGCTCCCCCGCATCCACTCATACATTCCATTCAGAACCTTTCGGATCTAATGCAAAGTCATATAATAGTGACAGTTTGGGAAATTAATTCAAAGATAGCTAAACAGCATATTGAGATAATCGATATGTCACTAAAATGAACATGGATTATTTGCAATAGAGGGTTCACATCAAATAAGCAGCTCAGAGCAATGTTAGACCTCCGGGTGTTGCTCCTTCGCTAGCACTGTTGAAAAATAGACTATTCAGGCAGCGAGGATCAAATCCATATAGCATAGATGACCCCTAGGAAAAAATGGCCACCTCAAGGTTGCAAAGTGATGTGATCAAATCAGCCACCAGTATCCAGATGAACATAGTCATAAACCGGAGCAGAGTCATAGACGGGTAAATGGAGTAGTTCCATAGGTGGAAAATATAAATAAACTTTCAACCAGGCTAGTGCTCAATAATTCCTACACTTGGGCAGTCAAAGTTCATCTAGACAGCATATATGGTCAAAGTGCCAGATGGTCCAGCTACAAGGTCTAAGAAGGTGACCCACCCGTTTGGGAGTCTATCAATACAGTTCTTATAGCGGAGACCTCTTTACACTGTCTATAGAGCCCATCAGGTTCAGAGTTAAAGTCCTCCACTAAAGCCAAAATACATGAATACTCAGCCAAACTAGTGCTTATGGATTCCTGCAGTTGGGAAATCAAATTTCAACTGGACGGCATAGAGGGTCAGGATATCAGATGATAAACATAGGCTGTCTCAGAAGGTAGTTCACCCATTTTTAAGTCCAGCAAGTCAGTACCTCTGACCAAGACCCCTTAGCGTCGTCCATGAAGCCTCTCAGGTCCCAGATAAGGATCCTCCATTGTAGAAGAAAAGCACCTAGTCGGCCGGTAGATGATCTACTCCACTCGTGGTGATAGCGTCCGGAAGTTAGAGCCGGAACCGGAAGTGCAGTGAGCTGTGATGTGGAACGCAGAGTGGAGAGCAGGTCTCTTCGCGCTGATTACGTCAACGCGTTTCGCATACATCACATACGCATCGTCAGGACATCAGGGAAGGGGTTAACACTGGGGGTGATCAAAGGGGTTAATGTATGCCTAGAAATACTTAATCACTGTGGGAGAGAAGGGCTCTGTGACAGGCACAGAGAGATCGATATGTCACCTTTTGTTTCAGCTTTGTTTTCAGCTAAGTTTCAGCTTAGCTGAAACTCCTGATCTCTATCTGCCTGTGTGACAGAAGACCCGCCTGCTTTGTTTACATAAGCAGGCGGGTCTTCTGCCAGTTTCTCTGACGATTGCGGGAGGCCAGCGGCGATTGCTGCCGCTCCTCCCGCGGGACCGCCGAGACCGTGTGCACAAAATCACGTAGATTTTGTGTGATTTCGCGCAGCCGAGCCGCCCTGCCGCAGTAAATCATTAATTGTCAAGCAGGTGATTTCTGTCTAACCATGACAGTGGCAGGATTTGGAACGGTTATTTTACAGAAGGATGCGTGCGGCAGGTTATTTTGAAAATAATACAGTTAAAGCAGTAGTATCCCGCTTTTTGACACTTTTACCTACAGGTAAGCCTATAATAAGGCTTACCTGTAGGTACAAATAATATCTCCTAAACCGGCACGGCATGGGTAGGATAAGACATGTGGTGACTGGGAGCAGGGCCGGCCTTTGGGGTGTGCGAGCTGTGCGGCCACACAGGGCGCCATGGGCAACAGGGGTGCCGTGCGGCCATCACAGCTCGCAGGTGATCAGGCCGCACAGCGGGAGGTAAGCAGCGTCCGTGGCCAGGACAGGGTTAACACAGGCCGCGGCTGCCGTTTACTTCCCGCTGTGCCTCGGTCTCCTAGCTGCAGGGCTGAGCTGTGTATCTGACACAGCTCAGCTTCCGATCCACCGCCGCTGACAGATCCCTCCTCTGTGTAGGGATACCAGAGGAGAAAACGTCAGCTCCTCCTCCCGCCCCTTCTCCTCCTCCCGCTCCACCCACACTCCCCGGGGATGTGTGGGCAGGAAGTTTAAAGAAAAAAAAATAAAAGCTGCAGACAGCTTGTGCCTCCCTACTGCGGTAAGTAAACTCTCTGATGTAAGGGGGGAGGGGTCTCTGACGTAAGTAGGTCTCTGTTTAGGGGGTCTCTGATGTAGGGGGGCCTCTATGTGGGGAGTTCTGATGTACGGAGGCTCTGTGCGGGTGAGTCTCTGATGCAGGGGGCTCTGTGTGTGTGGGGGGGGGGGTCTCTGTTGCAAGGGGGTCTCTGATGTAAGGGGGGCTCTGTGTGGGGAGGGGTCTCTGATGTGTGGGGGTCCTGTTGTAAGGGGGGCTCTGTGTGGGGGTCTCTGATGTAGGGGAGGCTCTGTGTGGGGAGGGGTCTCTGATGTAAGGGGGGGGTCTCTGATATGTGTGGGTTCTGTTGTAAGGGGGGCTTTGTGTGGGGGGTCTCTGATGTAAGGGGGGCTCTGATGTAAGGGGGGCTCTGTGTGTGTGGGGGGGTCTCTGATGTAAGGGGGGTCTCTTATGTAGAGGGGCTCTGTTGTAAGGGGGGCCTCTGTGGGAGTCTCTAATGTAAGGGGGGGCTCTGTGAGGGTCTCTGATGTAAGGGGGACCTCTGTGAGGGGTCTCTGATGTAAGGGGGGCGTGTGTGTGTGTGTGTGTGTGTGTGTGTGTGTGGGTCTGATGTAAGGGGGGCTCTGTGTTGGGAGGCTCTGATGTAAGGGGGGCTCTGTGTGGGGGATCTCTGATGTAAGGGGAGCTTTGTGGGGGTCTCTCTGATGTAATAAGAGTGTCTATGACAAAGGGGGCCTCTGTGAGGGTGTCTGATATAAGGGGGGGTTTCTAATGTAAGGGGGGCCAATTTATTAGTGATCACAAAAAAGAAAAGTCAAATAAAGTTAATAAAATGTGCAGGGGAGGGGTCACGCACATGCAGTGTGGGGGGGAGGGGGGCACCACAGGATTAGCTTGCACAGGGCGCCTAAACACCTAAGGCCGGCCCTGACTGGGAGGATGGATGGTGGACAACAGACCCCCACAAGTGGAAGACCATTTCAGCTAGGATTCCTCCAGATAACATACATACCTACCAAAGGACCTCCTTAGCAAAGTGAAGTCAAGGAAACATTATCGTCACAATGAAGAACCCAGAGGTCAAAGACAGTGGGGTATACAGGCTGGGAATAACTAAGTCAGGAACGGATCCATGGGCTGAAGTCAAACTCCAGGTAAACCCTTCCCAAAGTGTCCCTGCCAGCGCTACAGGTAGCTCATTCCCTAAGGTTGAAGATAGACTTGACAGCGAGGTAGTTGGGGTAGTGATACATCTGGAGGATAGATTGAGCATAGAGACTGGCTACTCTGACAAGAATGAATGGTTGGAATGGATGAAATTTACAGCCAATTCTACAAATGCCTCTGACTGTGCGCCAATGGAAGACCAAGGCTAGCGACTGTTCCAATTCTCTCGGCTTTTAATATATGTATTTTATTGATTATGCAAGGAGAAGCAGACAATGAGATTTGCAAAACAGACATCGATAAATTTCCTGTGACTAAAATGAAAACTAAGCCAGTAGGTATGACAGTCTATAAGGGGAATTATACTCGTTTTAATAATACTCTTAGACCGTCTTCACAAGAATCTAGGTATTAAACAACTATATATCAGCTCAGGAATGATGGAAGCTTCCCAGAATCACTGTTTACCAATCAAACGCAAGCTTTAGCAGACACCTGTTGGTTGTGCAGAGATAATAAAACGAAGGCCTTTATTGAGCTCAAACTGAGATGGGACATGCACGCTAGTGAAAGTAGTTCAACCCTTTTAATCTTCCCCGCCAGACTAGGTGGTGTTCCTATATGGGATAAGGCCCTAGGCAGGAAATTAAATAAGCAAACCAAGCGAGATAGTCCAGGGGGAAGTTTTGATAGATCAGTATACATAGATGCTATAGGCGTACCAAGAGGAATCCGAGATAAATTTAAAGCAAGAAACCAAGTAGCAGCAGGTTTTGAATCAATTTTTCAGTTTATGTCTAAATAAAAACACTGAGTGGATAAGGCCCCGTTCACACTGGGGCGATCCGACTTGGGGGGGGGACGACCTCCGAGGTTGCGGTGCGAGCAGCGCGCCGCGACCTCGGAGCGGCCGGCACGGACTTCATAACATTGAAGTCTATGACGGTCGCCCCAAAGAAGCTCCGGACCCTTTTTCTAAGTGGGAGCGACTTGTGTCGCTCCTATTCCAACGGTCCGCAGCTTCCCTATGGAAGGCGACCTGTGAGGCGACCAGGTCGCCTTAGTGTGAACGGGGACTTAACTGTGTTTGTATATAACAATCAGCAGCGTTTTGTCAACTCCACACAGGATGCAGTCAAAGGCCTTGCCGAGCAGCTTGGTGCCACCTCACTAACAGCCTGGCAGAACAGAATTTCCTTGGACATGCTCCTGGCCGAGAGGGGAGGGGTTTGTGTAATGTTTGGTACCACGTGCTGTACGTTTATCCCCAATAATACTGTCCCCAGATGGCAGCGTCTCCCGAGCATTGAAGGGCTTGGAAATGCGGTCTCAAGAGCTGGTGGAAAATAGCGGGATAGAGGACTCATTCGACAGATGGATGGAACGCTGGTTCGGCAAATATTTGACCACCTTAGTCACTGCGGTCGCAGTGGTGTTGTCAGTATTATTGTGCGCAGGCTGCTGCCTGGTACCATGCATGAAGGAACTCATCTCAAGAGTGGTGGATAGCGCTGTCAAGCGATGTAATGTATACAGTTCTGTCCATGCAGGACCCTGACTTGCACGATAGATCAAGCTCAGCCTCTTTGCCTGTATGAGCGAGTGATGCTGTTTTTACAAAGGCCCCCCACTAAAACAGACAGACTTTTGGGGTGGGAGCTTGAGTAAAAATCTAAATTTGTAGGTTCAACAGGAGGGAGATGTTGGAAGAATGGGCTGAGTCAGGAATCTTTCACTAAATGTAGCCGTAGTAAAATATATGTGAACCTAGAAATGTAGATCGAATACTTAATATAAATCGTAGTAGTTAGAGTGATGCTTTATGATGAACCTATTTCTAGTGAATGTTCTTGTTTGAGGCTCACATCCCCCCGCGTCTGCATGAAAGGGGAGTTTGTGTTTTCTTCTGCAGAAGAATGACCTTGAGAGATAATAGAAGCAGGATGCTACATCCCAAATACAGCAAGATATGAGTGAACTGGCTCAAACCAGTGAGATTGCCATCACCCTCAGATTTGGCCAGCCATGTGGTGAAGACGCCTAGTTAACCGTTAATTTACCATAAGAAGAAGTGGACATTGATTGGATGAAAGTATACCATTACACCTCGGACCAGCCCAGAACACACCTATGCTTCATACATTCATTGCTATAAAAAGTTCAAGCTCTATTGTTTGGTTTCAGATTTTAGACACGAGGCAGATTTGCTCAGTCTGAACTCTGTACTTATCTTCATGTGCATGAAAATAAAAACGGATCTATACCTTGTTTTCCAAATTGCCAGAATTCAGTATTGAGTTCTTTAAATAAAACTCACAAGTTCTAACCCTTCTTTATTAAAGTTATGGTCTTTGCCCCCATTTGAGACAATTCTGGTGAGCTGAAACCTCCCCAAAAAACGTACTTCCTCCCTACCCAATCCAAAACAGAATAGTTTTAACTGGTGATGGGATTAAAAGCCCAACTCCACTTTTGTTGAGAAAAGCAAAACATTTCTGGGGTGTGGTCAGTATACATTGTGTGTACAGAACAGCTCCAGGTAACCATATTGCATTTTCAGAAAATTACAGCAGCTGCAGATTGAAAAGAAAAAAGGGATTTTTAATAAAATTCCAAGTACAAGGTGACGTGTCACAATTGTGTAAGCAATACTGTTTTTTTCTTTGCTATTTTTGAAAGTGCTGTTACCCTTAAAGTGATGCATGTGTTCAAATATATTGCTAGGTGTATTCAAGTTCTTCCAGGAAAATGTTTTTGGGGACACTGATCCACATCTCTTCCTTCAATTTTCTTTGTATGAAAAATAAGCCATTTTAATGATGCCACACAACACACTCAGCTAGTCACACAACTGTTTATTTATTAAAATAAATTTCACATTGTCATTTGTCTGGATGGAAAAAAAAAGGAGCATACAAGTTTAACTGCAACAACTACAATTTGCTTAGCTTTATCAGAATAATACTCTGAACATTCTTAATGGTATAAGCGTTACGTAAACATTTGAAAAACATTAAAGAGAAAAAAGACAAATGTGCGTAGTATTTCACAGCCATCAGCCAGCAATCTGGGTTCAACCTTACTACCTAAACTTAGTAGGCAGCAATTGTGCCAAGTAAAAGGTATAGAATGTGGCCAGTTCAAATCACTGGGACCCAGTTAGTGCCCTCTCTAGATAGTCAAATTGTATTGTCATGGACCTGTATAAAGTTTGACATTTTTTAAGTCAAAGCAGTATTCTAGAGCAATGTGCAAACCTCACAAACATGTAGCAGGTTGAAACCTTGAAGGACTTGGTTAACAGATTTTTCTTTCAAGTTGTGCAGTATCTCCTTATAGCCTACTTGCGACACAGATCACTGTTTTCCAAAGCCTAGGATATGTATGATTGTACATACTTTCACCGAGGGGTTGGCATCTATAAAGGGGATCACATGCAGATTTGAGACCAGAACATTTTCAAGCCTTGGTTTATATACAGTACCTGTTGCCTGCTGGTGCTCACCAAAAAAAAAAAAAAAATACATGCTGTCAAAAATTGTTTAAAACCACCAGCCCACTAGAAGAAGCAAAAATGTATCTGATCATGTGAATTACTGGGTTTATTTCAGAGAGAGCAATTAGAGCCTGGATCTCCAAGGAATGAAATGTGTACATATTGTGGTATTGGACACACAAAGGATTTAAGGCTCGGTTCACACTGGGGCGGCTTCAAAGTCACCCGACTCTGAACCACCCCGTGCAGTGCGACTTCAGCCTGGCTTGCAAACAACTTCTCTAATAGAAGTCAATGCAAGCCGAAGTCAATGCAAGCCGCTCCGAAGTCGCCCCCCGAGTAGTGCAGGAACCTTTTTCTAAGTCAGAGAGACTTGAGTCGCTCCGATTAGAACGGTTCCATTGCACTGAATGTAGCGCGACTTGTCAGGCAGCTAAGTCGCCTGACAAGTTGACCCAGGGTGAACCGAACTAAGACACAATCCAAAGGCATAGCTAAAGCCTAGCTGCCACAATGTAGCTTATGCATGTAGCACACACTCCTTTCATATTGAACTGGGGATCATTAGAACACAAAAATTCTACAGTAATAGAGAACCTGGCTAAAGCCTGGAAAACAATGACATATCAATAAAAAGGCATCTCTAACCATCTACTATAGATAAAAACAAAATGAACACCCAACACCATCAAAAGCATAGTGTTACAAATGGTTAAGAGCAAAATAAACTCATAAAATATTTTACCTAATTCTAAATTAAATACCTTTTTTTAATTTAACAAATATTAAAATTATTTTTAAAGAATTCCCAAATTAAAATTACAAGGTAATCATTCTAAATTTGAAACCGGGATTTACAGATACTTAAAAACTGTATATCAAAAGTAAAATATGAAAACAAAAAAAAAAAAGAAGAGGGCGGGGGGTTGACCAATCACACTGCTTCATAGCGGACATTAAACATGGGCAGATCCTACAGAAGTTCAAGGAAGGGGTGGGTGTGGTCAGTGTTGCAAACAGGATGAGTGATTAGTATCCAGTGCAGGATTTTTATACCAATAGAACAGCAGCACAGCTATTAACACTCCACTGAGTTAGTGGATTATACCCTGTAAATGGCCATACACAAGCAGCAACAAATACATTCACGTTTTAAAACCCTTGAAGAGCTTATGAGCTGGGCTTGGAATTTTTGGCTGCTTTTACATTATAAATGTTATTAGGGAGAAAGCCTATTGTTAGACAAATATACAATGCATATCCCCCTGTGCAATATGCCAATATAAATATAATGTGTCTCAGCCATACAGAATCATTCGACAGCTGTAGTGTATGTTATCTAAACCAGTGTTTCTCAACTCCTGTCCTCAGGGCACACTAACAGGCCAGATTTTAAGTATTACCTTGCTAAGATGCAGACTAGAATACTGCAATCACTGAGCAGCAAATGATATAACCTGTGATGAATTTCCGTTCTCTTGCAAACCTGGCCTGTTAGTGTGCCCTGAGGACCGGAGTTGAGAAACACTGATCTAAACCACTTGAACATGGCTATGTTAGATCTGCCAAGACAGATTACAGTATTGCATAAGCATTAGTAAACAATTACACAGCACTGGAAATAGAGCAGATACTGAAGCTATAAGAGTACACATTTCACCAGAAATGGTTTTGACGAGTTGGCTCAGACTGGCCATTAAAGAGGTTGTAAACTGATAATTTTTTTTTTTTTATTTTCTTTACATCCTGAAAGAGAAAGACATAATGAGCTAGTATGCATCGCATACTAGCTCATTATCAAATACTTACCTTAGAACGAGCCCTCGCCGCGCCGCTCTCTTACCTCTATGACGGGCGACATGTACAGTCGCCCGTCTTCCGGGATCGCGGCATCCGGCCATCTGATTGGCCGGAGCCGCGGTGACGTCACTCCCGCGCACGCGCGCGGGAGCCGACGTCACGGCACAGGGCTCTGAAGGAACGGCACGATCTGCCGTTCCTTCAGAGCGCATGCGCCAGTGACGTCACTGGCTGCATCAAATGTAAATATCTCCTAAACGGTACATGTTTAGGAGATATTTACAGTACCTATAGGTAAGCCTTCACATAGGCTTACCTATAGGTACAACTTCCTGAGGAGGGTTTACTTCCTCTTTAATGGCTCCATCTTGATTTGACAATCCTGTATGGTGATTGGGAGAAAGGATTTAGGGCACCTCTAGAAAGTGAAAGCAAACGTGTTGACAGTACTCATGGTCACACAGACAATTTCTGGATTTTTTGGAAAACGGTTCGATACCCAGCAGATGTTTCCACTGAGAAAAGCAAATGCCGAAGTTAACCATCTATGTGGCACTTCGTAGCAATAGAGACAAATGAGCATGTCTTCCTAGGCGCAATGTTTGGGAGGACAGGGTACAGATGACTGGACAGGTTTCTCCGTGTGTTTACAGCTAGCTAAAAATAAAAACCTTATATTGCAATGTTCCAAACGGTTTTACATCAGGATCCAACACAACAAAACTGCAATCTACAGTAGAAACAATGCAAAAAAAAAAATACCTGTTTAGTTAAGGATCACACGCTAAATACCATCCCCTTCATCTTGTATATTAAAACTGACCCAGTTCAGTACCTTTGAACCACCTTAAAGGTTAAGTAGGTGGTGCTGGATTAAATTACTCCAACTCCTGGGGACTCCAGCAGCCAGATCTACTCAATGGAATGTGTCCCATGTCCACCCACCAGGGTCAATACTAAGCAAAGCCAGAGTGTCTCAGTCCAGCTAGTGCACAGCCTGTTCTGTGAAGAAAAATTAAGTGTAGAAAACCAGCAGCAGTAGGACATCTTTCTCATGACCACAGCAGGTAGATGAATAACTCAACTACAGGGATTTTATCATTAGGCAACCAAGCAGCTAGTGATCAGGTCCATCTACCAATATCCATCCAACTGTTAAGGCAATTTGGCTGTACTTAGCCTTTAAGTGAAAACAAAAATCACAAACCAGAATAAACTGTTGAATCTAGTGGGTTAAATAGGCTTGATAAAGCTTTCGTACCGCCAAAGGAAATGTTCATACTACAATTAGCTGCTTGAGTGATGTCCTGTGGTTAAAGTAGTACCTTCCATACATAATGGCCTAATATTTTAGGACAGTTCTGAAAGATGTTGAGTGGGCTATTTGAGTGACCACCATATCTCCGAAGGGATAAGAGACTGTACCAGTGTTTCCCATTAAAGAAACCCATTGTTTTAACATTAAAATCCTTCACATCACAATGTGGTCACAAAATACTGCTGTTACGAAAGGTGTCTGGGGAAAATAAAGTTTACTGGATAAACTCTTTTTTACCCATTAAATTAGAACTTGATTTTTGTGTTCTGTATTTTATGTTTAATTCTGCCTCAAATGAGAAGAAAAACTAAAACCGCACAAAAAAATAAAGCTTCTGTAAAACATAGCAATAACATACAGTATTTGTTTGGCCCCTAACCCTTTACAAGAAACGAGTAAACATGTGAACCATATGGATGTTCGTATATAAAAAATGTCTTGAAAGCAGCCTCATCAGTAGGTGCAGTATGGTCTTAACTTTGCTTTACTTTGTGATACCAACATATAGGCCCCTTTCACAAGGATGGACCCGGTCCGCCTGCCAGTTTTTCAGGCGGACCAAATCGTACCATACACTGCTCACTATGGAGCAATGGATGTAAATGCACATGTATCCATTGACACCCACCACCAACACCCGATCTGATCCTCTAAAGACAGACGGTGGATGAATCAGATGAAAACAGACAGGCAGACAGCAGGCTGTGTCTGCTTTGCACTAGCAAAGCGGGCACAGACCTGTCATCCGCCTGCTTAGCAGGGATCAGCTGAGCAGGGGGATCCGCTGGCAGACTCAGTGTGAAAGAAGCCTTTCTGGCCTTATACAATTGACAGCAAGGTGGTCTCTAAATAGCAGGAAGATTTCACCATTTGGTGAAGAAAAATTATAATTAAGTGAGGCATGCCTACAGGTTCATTAAAAATAATTGGTTTCCTTGAGTTATTTCAGTGTAATGCAAGTCTGTTAAACCATGTGTCCTGTAAACACATCCTTTCAGCACTAGGAGTTTGTATAGTGGGCGCTGTGAACACAAATATCATCAGAAGGAAGAGTAAATCTCACCAATGGGGACACAGATAATAGAGACTCTACAGAGGTTCAACTCCTTCCTCTTTTTAAAGCTAGCCAAAAAGAAAGGTTTTGACTGGAGCTTCACTTTAACACCGCAAACAAATCAGTTTGTATTCACAGAACCCACTAAGCACATCCCTAACCTCTATAAAGCAGTGGTTCAAAACTGGTTTGTTGCCATTTGCTTCACCTGCTACCTCAGTTTGGGTGGGTTACAATTAATGGAAATGGGCTGCAAGGTTAAAAATGGATGGGAACTACTGCTATAAAGGATGAACTATAAAGCCATATAGCTCATCACACAGTGATTAAAGCAGTATTAAACTCAAAAGCAAACATATTGCAGCTTACCAATTTTTAAATGTGATGGCTGTATTCGTTTCATTTTTTAGGCTTTCTTCTATTTCCATGTGGCCATTCAGCCAGCAAAAGACTGCTTTAGAACAGAAAAGCTTTCTTGCAGTTACAGGGATGAAACAAACCATTTAAAACACTAGCAGAGGAGCTCAAAGTGATCAAATTATATTTTTCCAAAACTTTTATACCAAAAAGGGAAAAAAAGGTTTTCTGTACCTTATTATAAAAGTATTGGGTGGAGCTCAGCTTCAATTTGATATTGTATTTAAATCTGCTAGTACAGCTAACACTACCGCCACCAGACTGACAATGCTGCTGTCAAAATCTGCCTCCTGTGCTCTATTGAGTGGTATCTGTATAATACAGGAGGTGTGTTACTGGCCAGAACAGGTCAAAATAGAGGGGAAAAAAAGCCTAAAGAAAACGAATACAACCACCACATCTAATGATTGGTATAACATTTTCAGTTTTGTGTTTAATACCACTTTATATTGGTGTTTCCATCACATACAGGGCAGGTCTGCTACTACGGGCCACATTTATGACTGTCTATGGGGGCTAGAAAGATTAAAAAAAAAAAAAAATGGGATGGAAGATTGCCTGAGGCAAACACAAGCAAGCCACAAGGTAATGATCTGCCTCCAGATGTGAATGTTTTTTTTTTTTTTTTTTTTGCAAGTTAAGAGTCATTGTTAAGGCCTTGTTAAAGTTTAAATATACTGTAATAGCATAGCCCTGTAAATTACTGCCTGAATGTATAGTAATGTAGTATCACAAGAAAAGGGAGTGTAAATGGGATAAGGACGGTAACAAGACCCTTGACATCAGTCTCCAAACACCAATAGCTTAGAGCATGACATGACTGACTCTAAAGGGGTTTAAATACTGCATATATATACTACTAGGTGTATATACACACAGCAAAGTGTGAAATTATATACATATATTTTTATGTAGCTGTATATATACACAGTATATATACACCAGTATATACACATACATACATATATTACAAAGTAACTGCTAAGTCTACTCGACTACACACCTGGTCCTTCCCATTTAAACCCAAGCTTTAGAACAGAACTCAAGGACCAAAGTGCAAAACATACGAGCAGAGGGGTTACAGTTTAATAATCTGACACTACTCATCTAATTTTTTTAACCAGCTAAAACTGATTTGCCTTTCACCCTAATACAAAGTCACTTCTATATTTACATATTTTCAGTTAACACGTTATTAGCATGTGTACGATACCAACTGCCAAGACTTCAAATTATTTTATATACCATATGTATATAAACCTGCATTTGCTCATGTAAAAAATATGCATATCCCTAGTGCATGCTGACATACATGTTAAAAATGTATGCTGCAATTTCTATATGTACTCCCAAGTATGAGATGATACACAGAATTGTCATATACTGTGTCATTTGTCTATATACATGTAGTAATTATAGTTAGAGTTCTAGATTAGTATTGCTCAGTAATCCTTTCTGGCTCCTGCTGCAGTAGAGAACACAGAATGGGAAAGTGGTTCCTGAAAGGGTCATATAAACATTGCCTAATGCAAAGTCGACCATGCAAATTCTTGATGGATATAAAGGAGTAAGAGTGTGATGTATGACCTTTCCTAAACCTCATTCCTGCCATCAACCAGGTGTGACCTGTTCTCATGTTCACACAGTGATAAACAATGTAATAAGTCTCTAATTCGCAAACCACCAACTGGCAGTGCCCGTAACAAAAGACGGTATGCCCCAAATCAGCTTCTACCCTTTTCCGCACATGCGAATCCTTTATGTAAGCTTTGCCACATGTCCATTTCTTCAGCATCAACAGGAAGATCCTTCAGTCATCCATTGCGATGTTGCGGAAGAGGTAAGACATGGACTCTCCATTGTGGGTTCGGCGAATGGCCTCTGAGAGAATAAGGCTGATGTCCACAGTTTTGATCTTTGCGCACTGCAACTTTTGCACCTCGTGAGGGACAGTGTTTGTCACTACAACCTTGTATTAAAAAGAGAAAAATATATAAATTATTATGAAAGCAAAATCAATTAAGCTCTATTACAGGGCCATTTAGGGTACAAGACGATAAAATTAAAATACCGTAAAATGTGCTGCTTGGAGTGCATTGAGGGACACAGGAATTCAGATAAATGATGAGGTATACTGCCACCTAGAGGAGGTTTGGAAAGTGGCAAAGAGAAGTGTAAGCTAGCCCCACCACCCAGCATGCCTTAAGTTTAGAGAAAAAGCAGTTCCAAGGGCAAGATCAAAAACCACAGGTGTTGGATTCATGTTCCTGAATTTCAAGAAAAAGATTTTATGAGAGGTACCATAAAGAGTGAATTTGACTCGCCTGTAAATTGTATATGTTGGAAGGGTGGGCAAAAATAAGGCAAACAGAACTGTGCCAACCTGGCCCAACAGTAGCAAGGGTTATCTGACCCAATGTCAGAGTGGCCTGCAAGAACCTTGCCTCGAAACGATTCAACGTCCACCTTGAAAAACATTGAAAAGGTGTGAACAGGCACCTTACAAAGCTGAACAACCAAGACTTGGTGCTGGAATGCCCAGGAAACATCGAAACTGGTGGAGTAGGGACGTAAAAGCGCAGAAATGTTTTCCTTTAGGGCATAAAGGACTTGGGAACAGGATGTCCCTTACGATAGGACAATCGGGAGTCTGCCTTCCCACCAGAAGATGTTGCTTTGAGGTAGAATGAGAGCTCCATGTCCAGACAATGAAAACTGGATTTTTGTCTTACCGTAAAATCCTTTTCTCTGAGGTTCACTGATGGACACCGCTCCATGTCTTCAGACCATTGGGCTTCATGCTGCTCTCTTCAGGAGTAGGATTAGGCTGTGGAAACCTTTTTGGTTATGCCCCAGGTGCATAACCAAAAAGGTTTTCACCTAGTTCTACTCCTGAAGGAGAGCAACAAAGTCCAATGGTCTGAAGACATGGAGCTGGGTCTATTAGTGAACAAAAGATTTCGGCTGAGTGCTTTGGAACAGGGCACAAAGATGGAAGGACAAGTCTTAATTGGAGGCAGAAGATTAATACCATCTAGGAAGAAAATACGTTCCCTGGACTAGGATAGGCAGGAGCACTCTTCCCCATCATTAAAGACAGGTTCCTGCTGCTGCAGGTTTTCAGTGATGAGGAAGGAAGTACTTCCACCATTAAGTCTGGGCTGGAGATTCACCAAGCTAGTGAATTCCTCACTTGGCTGGAAAGGTGCATGGGCAGGTCAAGATGAGGAGCATGCTTGTTCCGTGTCAACAAAATTTTGTGCTGGAGAAGTGTCAAAATTGGGCAAATTGAACAGCCCTGACTAAAGAGATACCATGAGGCCCACCAGAACGCTCAAGAGAATCTCACTGAGGGATGCCTGACGTAAACCCCAGAGTGTGAGCACTGAGAGAATATTTTCTTCTCTGAAAGGAAAACCTTTGCTTGGGATGTGTCGAGGATTAGACTCAAGTATTTCTGGCAAAGAGATGGCTGGAGAGCAGAGTTTTGAAAGTTGACCCCCAACCGAAAGCCTTGAGCATTTGAATTTTTCTGAAGATGTATGCAGATAGCAGAAAGGGAAAGTAATCCTTCAGGAGGTCATCTAGATAACCTGTGAGCTGGATGAAGTTTTTCCAAGGGCAGGAAGATGTGCTAGGCCCTGTGTGAATATTATGGGAACAGAGGACAGGCCAGAATGCAGTGTGACAAACTGGTAGTGGTCTTCTACTGCAAAGCACTGATGAGGTGGATAAATAGGAATATGCAGACCCTTGATATCTATGAATGACAGGTATTTATCTTGTCTAATAGAAGCAATAACTCCATGTAAAATTTTAGAACTGACGTTATTTGTTAAGGGATTATAGGTCTAGAATAGGACTACTGCCCCCATTGGGCTTTGGTACCATGAACCGGTATTAATAAAATCCTTTGAATAAGTCTTGTTGGGGCACTACACAACAACTCCCTAGGACGAGAGATTGTTCAGGACATTCTGCACGTCTGACTGTCCTTGAGCCGATTTTGGTTGAGCACACTCTGGTCTGGAAAAGTGCCTCAATGCAAAGCCCAGAGTGCCCCAAGGTAACATACCAGGCTAGACCTGCATATCCAGTCCAGAGTGGTCCTGGTAGGCACTCCAAATCTGACCTGCTGGGAGAATGGGGGCTATTACTGGACTGGCCCATTTTATTTTTCTGTTTGTGAGTGTTCAGTCATCCTATGTAGGTGGTACTATAACCTGTCTTTATCTGAATTCCTGTGACCCTCAAAGAAGAAGAAAGAAAAAATAAACACCATTGCAACCCATTTGTAATGTTTTTTAACCAAATCTTGCAATATAAAAACCTCTAGACCAGTGTTTCTCAACCCTTTTCCAGCCAAGACAACCTTTAAAATTACGGACAATGTCGAGGCACCCTCTAAAATTATAGACAGTCTTGAGGCGCCCCATTCTAAAATGTAGAAACAATTCTAATAGTTTTACACAATGCAGCAACATCCACACGTAGGACACCCAACGTTAGAGGTGATTTATTCTGCCAAAGCAATTACACTTTTGCAAACCGTTACTAACTAGTATTCCAATGTTTGTTATCCTTTAGTTTTTTCCCGATCACTCAGCTAATGTGACCCCAAAAGCTGATGGAGAGAGGCAAGGGAGGGTCAAACAAGGATGATATGCAGGCAACTGACATCCTCCTTATCAACTGATGTCATTGGTCGCTAGGACCCCAGCAGCTAGAAGGTTGTAATGGTACCCAATGAAAACATGTGGCTTTGTGTAACTAAAAAGGTAGGCTTTATCCACCCACTGGTTTAAATACAGTTTTAGGGCAATGTTTAGGCATTTTGCCAAGGCACCCCAGTTGAAAAAGGCTGCTCTAGACTGCATAGCTGGGAAGATTACTTCACTATTTCCTATTTTGCATACGTGATGAGAACTGAATGCAGGCTAGTGTGGAAGAATTTCTTTAACATTTTTTAGGTGCAACTAAACCCACCAATGGTTTTCCAAAACAAAGCTCAAGTTGGAAAGGTTCACTAAAGATTACTAAATTCTAATTCACTGCAAAGTTTTCTGAAGTGTTTTGCTTACATTCTTCCTACTAGTGCATACACTGCATATGTTACACTCAGGCCCCGTTCACACTAGGGCGACGCTACTTGCCGGGGCGACCTCGTAGGTCGCGGCGCGCTGCTCGCACCGCGACCTCGGAGCGGCTGGCACGGACTTCATAACATTGAAGTCTATGCAGGTCGCTCCGGGTCGCCCCAAAGAAGCTCCGGACCCTTTTTCTAAGTCGGAGCGACTTGTGTCGCTCCTATTAGAACGGGTCCACAGGTTCTCTATGGAAGGCGACCTGTCAGGCGACCAGATCGCCTGACAGGTCGCCCCAGTGTGAACGGGGACTTAAGCATGTCTGTAGTGATAGCAGTTACAATTTCCAGTTTGTTTAGGTTAGTTCTCAGTTGAACTTTCTAGACCTCAAATAGCTGAGGTCATAACTGATCTCGTGAGCCACCACGGCAGCTGCAGATATAAAATAGAGGCTAAAATGGCAGTCTTCATCTGAATAAGGACAGGAGGGCTTGGTTCTGCTTTAGGATGCAGGTTTCTTTAACCACTTAAGGACTGGGCCTATTTCTGACATTTATCGCTTACAAGTTAAAATCAGTTTTTTGCTAGAAAATTACTTAGAAACCCCAAAATTTTTTTGGGGGGGACCCTAGAGAATAAAAATTTTTTATTACACTGTATTTGCGCAGTGGTCTTACAAACACAATTTCATGTAAACATCCCTTGTAATAGAAATAAGCAGGACTGGACCTTTTTAATGCGAGATCTGGCTTCAAAAAAAGACCTCAGATCCCCCATCTACACTAAAAAGCAAAGCAAAAAAAAAAGGGCTCTTTAAGGCCGTTGGGAGGAAGTGATGTAGGATGTCGCTCCGGTCCCCCAAAGCCATAGTTTGGAATGGGGGTCATCTTGTCCTGCCTCGACTTCCTGCCTGAAAGTAGAGCAGACCGGATGGTTTTTCCCGCTACAGACGGCTCGGGTAAGCGGGGAAAACGACCGGGAAGCTGCAGGGTGGGAGGGGGCACCTCTCCCACCGCCCATAAAGGTGATCCCGCAGCAAATCCGCCGCTGGGACCACCCCTTATGTTAAAGTGGACCGCCCGCCATTATTAGATACAGGTGTTATGGCTGTTATCTGCTGCCATAACTCCGGTATTTAACGTCAAAGTACCGATGTAAATACACAATGGGCGGTCCTTAAGTGGTTAACCATCTCCTCACGTTCTGAACGACATATGACGTCGCTGCAGGGGTACAACCTCAATCTCGTTAAAGAGTCGATGACGCGGCTCTTTATCCATGTGATCGGCTGTGTCCAATCACAGCCGGTCACATGTAAAATGCGGAAGTGCCGTTTATCGGCTCTACTCGTCTCACACTAAAAGAGTGTGAGGTGAAGAGAGACGATCAACGTCATCTCCTCGCAGGGGACTGTACAGGTAATCAAGGCACTGATCATCAGTGACCCGATTACAGTGAAGCCCCAACAGTGCCCAGCAAGTGATGCCAGTCTGTGCCCAGTGACACCAATCAGTGCTGCCTTTCAGTACCACCTAATCAGTGCAGCTGCATCAGAACATTAGTGAAGGAGAGAAATTACTTTACAAAATTTTCTGACAAACTTTTTTTTCCCCCAAATTTTTGGCCTTTTTTATTTTAGCAAAAAAATAAACCCAGTGTTGAATAAATACCACAAAAATAAGCTCTATTTGTGTGAAAAAAAAAATGTAATTTAGGTACAGCGCTGCATGACCGAGCAATTGTCATTCAATGTGTGACAGCGCTGAAAGCTAAAAATTGGCCTGGGCAGGAAGGGGTGAAAGTGCCCTATATTGAAGCGGTTAAATTCCTTTTTAGAATGTGTTCCGTGTATTCTTAACATACATTATTTCATGAAGGGGTCATCTGCCTATATTATCTGGATACCCTTGCAAAATACCACAACACAGTCTTTAAAAGTTTGAAGTGTAAGGCTGGACATACAGTGGATATAAAAAGCCTACACACCCGTTAAAATGTCAGGTTTCGGCGATCTAAAAAAAAAAATGAGAATAAATAATTTCAGAACTTTTTCCACCTTTAATGTGACCTATAAACTGTACAACTCAGTTGAACAACAAATCTTTTAGGTGGAGGGAAATAAAAAAATAAAATATGGTTGCATAAGTGTGCACACCCTTAAACTAATACTTTGTTGAAGCACCTTTTGATTTTATTACAGCACTCAGTCCTTCGGGGTATGAGAAACAGAATGGAACATCCTGACTTAGCAATATTTGCCCACTCTTTGCAAAAACACTCCAAAATCTGTCAGATTACTAAAGCATCTCCTGTGCACAGCCCTCTTTAGATCCCACAGATTTTCAATCAGATTCAGGTCTGGGCCATTCCAAAACTTTAATCATCTTCTGGTGAAGCTATTGTTTTGTTTATTTGGATATATGCTTTGGGTAGTTGTCATGTAGAAAGAAGAAGAAGTTCCTCTTCATGTTCTGCTTTCTAGCAGAAGCCTGAAGGTTTTGTGCCAATATTGACTGGTATTTGGAAATGTTCATAATACCCTCTACCTTGATTAATGCCACTGTTCCAGCAGAAGAAAAAACATCCGTTAGCCTTACCGGTAATTGTGTTTCTACGAACCTTCCAGAAGGGCAACACGAGAGATGAGAGGCTCCACCCTACAGGAAACAATCAGTTGACAGATGTGAAAAGGCCCCACCCATCCCCTTGTCCCTCAGTTGTAAAAAAATTAGTTCTCCAACTGATTCACAAGGGATGTATAATCACTTAGGTACTTACCACCTATTGTTTACATTCTTTCCTCACCCTTTTAAAAGGGTGGGAAGTAGGCCTGCCGTCCTGGAAGGTTTGTAGAAAAACCTTTACCTGTAGGTTTAACGGACGGTTTTCTCCTCTCACCTTCCAGGACAGCAACACATGAGAGGATAATAAAGTAACCACAGGCCTACCTTAGGGTGGGACCACCGCCTGCAGTACCTTTCGGCCAAAGGCTAGATCTTGCTGAGACAGTACCTCAACTCGGTAGTGCTTCAGAAACGTGTCATGGCTGGACCAGGTGGCTGCACTGCGAATCTGTTCCCAGGAAGCTCCCGCTTTTTCGGCCCAGAAGGTTGCCAGAAGGTTGAGTGTGCTTTGAGTTTTGCTGGTGCAGGAATACCTGAAACCTCATAAGACATGGTAATGGCTTGCCTGATCCACCTAGAGACAGTTTTGACACTTGCAGTCCCTTTCTTGGTCCAGAGTATAGGATCAAAAGAGGATTAGAACTCCTAAACTCCCTGGTCCTCTGTAAATAAGCGAGGAGGCATCTCCTCACATCTAAACAATGAAATTTAATTTCCTTTTCATTTCTAGGATTATCACAAAAGGATGGTAAGAGAATCTCCTGCTTCCTGTGAAAGGAAGATGCTACTTTGGGCAGATAAAGAGGATCTGGCCTGAGAATAATCCTATCTGGGAAGATCAACATAAATGGTTCTTTAACAGAAAAACCTTGTAAGTCCCCCTACCCTTCTGGCTGTCGTGACAGCTAAGAGGAAGGCTAGTTTTAGGGACAAAAACTTAAAGGGAACCTCTTCTATAGGTTCAAAAGGGTTTCTAGATAACACCTCTAGCGCTATCCATGGCCGTCAAAAATCTTTTAACTAAAGGTTCTTTTGCAAGTCTCACGTCTAGAAAAACAGAGGGCAGCTATTTGTACCCGAAGGGTGTTAACCGCCACACCCTTTTCTACCCCATCTTGTAGGAAATCAAAGATTATGGGGACAGAGGTGGAATAAATTTGCTTCTGCCTACGCCAGGTATAAAAAGTTTTTCCAAACACTTAAGTATATTTTCCTCGTTATTGGTTTCCTGCTCAGAAGGAGTACGTCTATCACTCTGTCTGAGCAGCCCTTTAATCAAAGGATCTGGCGCTCACTAACCAGGCAGTCAACTGGAAGAACTCCGGCCTGGGGTGCCAAACTGGTCTCTGCAACAGCAGGTCTGGGAGGTTAGGAAGCTTCCAAAGAGGCGCCATAACGCCTTCAGGGTCGCAAACCACACCCTCCTTGGCCACCATGGCACAATCAGGAGGAGGCGGAGGCCCGGAGAACGACTGAGCTTCTGCAAAACACGAGGTAAAAGATTTAGAGGGGGGGGGAAGCATAGGCCAACTCGAACTGCCATATCTGGGCCAGAGCATCCAGGCCCAACATTCCTCTTTCCCGTGAAAGGGAAAATAATCTCCTTACCTTTGTTTTGTAGGCTGGCAAATAGGTCTATTTATGGGCAGCAGAATTTCCGGACTAGTATCTGTAATACCTTCGGATTTAGCTCCCATTCCCCTTGCCTTATTAGATGGCAGCTGAGGAAATCTGTTTCCCAGTTGCTTTCCCCTTTTATGTGATACAAATACAAGATCACTCTTCTTGCCCCACAATACTTGGCCACAGGTTCCCAATGGGGAGAGCATTTGAACTACCAGGGACGAAAACTGACACTGGTATTACCCCACAATAAGGAAACTGCACTTACCAGGCGCCGATCTGCTCTTGCCTGCAGCCACCTGCGCCATCTTTCCCTCCTCCTCCATGAGGTGAGTTGCAGCGAGCTTCATACCTTTGGCAGCTTTCTGGCTCTCTTTAGCTGGAGAGTCTGCCTTGCCACCGCCATGCAGGTCTGGCATCTCCTCCGTACTCGATTTCCTCTTCCGAGTCGTAATGCGCATGCTCCACCTTTCCTGCACAAACGGAAAGTTCCGGTTTCAAAGCGAGGCTTGGAGTGCACTGTGTCCTCCCCAAACTGCTGTGTCCCGCGGCCGAACCTTCAGGCGTCTGGCTGAATGCAGGGGAGGACCCGAGGAGACCCTGCTGAAGAGCAGGCCAATAAGTTTTGGAGGGACCACCAATTTTCGACTGACTGCCTGTATCCTGGGGTGACCTGTGAGAAGCCTATAGAAGGCGTGCAGGAAGAGTGCGGCCCCCACCAGCGCTGCTGAACCTGCCTCACAAGGGGACCATCCAACACACAGTCTTCAGGTCAGAGAAAGAAAAAATAAATGTTTCACTGTAGGAGAATCAATACTGAGGGACAAGGGGAAGAGTGGGGCTCTTTAACAACTGTGAACTGATGCTTCCTGTAGGGTGGAGCCTCTCATCTCATGTGTTGCTGTCCTGGAAGGTGAAAGGAGAAAACCGCCTCAAAGCATGATGCTGCCACCACCACCACCATGCTTCACTGTGGATATGGTGTTCTTTTGGTGATGTGCAGCGTTGTTTTTGCGGCAAACATATATCATTTGGATTTATGGCCAAAAAGTTTAACCTTGCTTTCATCAGACCAGAACACATTTTCCCACATGCTTTTGGGAGACTCCAGAGGTGTTTTTGCAAAATTTAGCCAGGCTTGGATGTTTTTAATCATGGCTTTTGCTGTAGGATGAGACTAAGAAAAAGGTCAGGAAAGACCTACTATAAATGCTGAACTTTGTCGTTAAAAGGCACTTTAAATGATGGCAAGCATGTACTGACTCCTATTTAACATGACTTTAAATTAGATTGCTTAATTCTGAACACAGCTACATCCCCAGTTATGAGGGTGTGCACACTTCTGCAACCACATTTTATTTTTAACCCCCCCTTAAAAAGATTTCAGTTTGTTTTTCAATCGAGTTGTACATTTTAAAAGGTCACAAAAAAGGTGGAAAAAAAGTTCTGAAATGATTTGTCATTTTTTTTACATCACAGAAATCTGACATTTTAACAAGGGTTTGTAGACTTTTTATATCCACTGTACATTATACAATTTTCCTTAAGAATTACTAAAACCATATAATGAGGTCATACCTAAACATTTTCAATTTGTATACAATCAGGCAGGCCCTTGTAGTACTTAGTTGAAGGTGAATCTAACGAAAATTGTATAATGTATGGCCAGCCTAACTTCTGTCCCCACCCCGAGCTCAACTTACCCGAGTTGTGGCATGCTGTGGTCCACCTGTGTTGATACTTTAAGGGCTTTAAAGGGTTAAAAGGATGAATGGAAACTTTTAGCCTTTTTTACATGTAGAAATTGTGCACAAGCTGACACAGGCTAATTTTAACTCACCTCAAAAATGGAAGAATCCTCAATGAGATTAGGAGCATCTGCAGACAGAATACCATGTGTGGCCATTACATAAATCTTGTAAGCTCCACGCTCCTTAAGAATTTCTGCTGCAGCCACAAAGCTTTCTACCTCATCAATGATATCATCCTGTTAGATAAGAAAAATAGATTAAAAACGTACATACAGCCACAGTTTTTTCTTTTTCGTTTTTGACACAGTGGGAAAAGGGTTAGGACTCCTCTTTCCCTTGCTTGGGAGATTCACCAGCTTTCTTTGTTCTAAGAACAATTGTTACTGGGACTGAAAGCAATGAAAAATACAATCAATCATTTTCAATAGCCTTCAGAATAATATTGCGAAAAACAAAAAAAAGTCTTCCAAATCAAGACCTGTTCTAGTAAAGACTGTCTAGGGATATTCTCACTTCCCACAGTTTCTATAGGACAGGAAATTACATTTTCCCCTGTAAGGATGAAAAAAAAAAAAAAAAAAAAAGAAGAAATGAGGTCAAATTTCTTACCACTATGATAGCAATACGACCCCCAACGTCTCCTACCACGCTAATGGGGGGCTTTTCCTTGGCAATCATCACTTGAGGGGAAAAAATAGAAAGATAAAGTGTTAGTCTCTTAACAATTTAGGCCATTGAACGTGCACAAATTTATTTGCAAAATTAAATGAAAGCCAAAGCTATGTCAGCCAACAAATCTGTCACAGAAACATCTTCCACACAAGCATGCTGGAGAAAATTCACATTACATGCTCCGTGGTGTCTACATAACATATGACTCCTGCACTGTCCAATTGAATCTAGAATTTTATTTCTTTGTATTATGCATGCTCAGTGTGACACAAAGATATTCAAATATTCCTTAATATTTTACACATAACCGTTTTCATTTACATTTATTTTCTAAATAGGACTGGTTATGATTTACTTCAAAGTAATCTGATAAAAAAAAAAAAAAAAATCAGAAACTAAAAAGGTTTACAAAAAAGCAACACTTTTCGGAAATATTTTTTTTTTTTTGCAGAAAAACTTCATAACAGTGAACCTAAAAATTCTAAGCTTGAGCTGGAAAATCTAGGACTGCTCTTTAAAAATGTTTGTGAACCTAAAACTCCAGCCCAACATTAACTGCTAAAAACATTCTCCCCCCCCCCCCCCCCCCATCCTGTCTCATTTGTATAAAAAGTGACTACCTATTTTTAGTAAACTCCGGCCTCGTGATCCACAGTGCTGACTCCCCTGTGCCAGTAAGCTGTGGCTGGAGGGTAGGAGGAGGATAAGGACACAGTTGACAATAGCTGGGCCATGAGAGCCTATCCGTGATGTCACAGCTTCTGAAATACACAGCCATTTTTTAGAGCTCCCCCTTCTCCCCTGCAGCTGCCGCTGACAAAAAGAATCATGGGACCTGACTGAAAACAAGTATACACATTTTTTACACAGGTTTAAGAGGATAAGTAGCCGGAGGGGTAGGGAACATTTTTAGGCATAGTGTTAGGATGGAAATCTACTTTAATAAATGGATCTCTAAAAGATTGGCTCCTAAAATATGACCAGATCTTCTACTAAACCATTGGTCTTATTTCATTGTTTTCCAACTTCACAAAAGCAGGAACATAAGGATACTTCTGCACAAATGGACCATGCTGCAAATTTATCTTTGGTCCTAAAAATATAAACTGGATTTTTGTACCTACCATAAAATTATTTTCTTGGAGTTCATTAGGGGACACATGGTTAAGTCTGGTAAAAGAGTTATACTGCTATATACAAAATATTGAACACTAGCAAATAAAACTGCTGGTCAGGCAGATATAACCCCCTCTGACTCATCTGGCAGAGCCAACTAGGAATCGGATGAGGTTGAGTACCAAATCTGCCTGAACCAGCACAGCATCATGAGAATCACTGAAAGATTGTTTTGTGAACCTTGCTTTGTGCACTGGCGTGCATTCATGTTTAAAGAGGAAGGGCTAACCACAAAAGGTTCCCACAAAGTTGGGAGCATGAAATTGTCTTGGTATGCTGACGCCTTAAGAGTTCCCTTCACTTTAGGGGGCCAAGCCTACCCCCTTAAAACAACCTCACACCATAATCCCCCCCCTCCAGCAAATGCACAAAGCAAGGTCCATAAAAGACATGAACAAATTTGGGGCGGAGGAATGTGACTGGCCTGCATAAGCGAGTCCTGACAACCCAATAGAACACTTTTGGGATGAATAAGAACGAAGACAGCAAGCCAGGGCTTCTCTCCAACATCAGTGCCTGACCTAAAAAAAAAAAATGTGCTTCTGGAAGAATGGTCAAACATTCCCATAGAGCCACTCTTAAACCTTGTGAACAGCCTTCCCAGAATGAAGCTGTTAAAGCTGCAAAGGGTGGGCCAACTCAATATTGAACACTACGGACTAAGCCTGGAATGCCATTAAAGTTCATGTGCATGTAAAGGTTGGATGTCCCAATACTTCTAATATAGTGTAGATCAGGTTGAACTGATCCCAAAGCTTTCAAGGAATCCACTGCTATGGCTAAAGGGTCCCTGGACCTGAAGACAAACCTGCTCAGTTATTGAAACTGGAAGCCAGATGGTCTACATCTGGCATTTTCACCGAGCAACAGTGTTCTTGAAACATCTCCAGACGAAGAAACCACCCTCCAAAGTCCAGATTTAGATGGAGGAAGCCCACCCAATACTTCACAACTGCAATATGCACTGCAAACCTAGCAAGAATGTGAAGCACTGTATGAGCCAGAATCCGACCGGCCTCTCTAAAGGTACAAGATATCTGGTTCCTACATGTTGGCTGATGTATACCCACCACAGTAGTTCTGAACAATATCGCGATGTGCACGTGAGCGATAGTCACATCGCCGGAACATGCGATGGTGTATTGAGAAAACGGTTGTTGTATGGCTTGTTGCTGGGGTGACATGCACGTTCCGCGTGCCTGCACACGGCGCTCACAGCCAACATTCACTACTAAAAATGTGCGAAGAGGATCCGCCGCAAAAAAATGATTTCGTACCAAAAAGAAAGTCGAAAAACTATTTAGCACTATTTTGGGTACAAAAAGGAGGATGTTGACCAAAAAGAGGTACTTTGCATGGAGTGTCAAAGTTGTGTCCACAAGGAAACCCCACCAATTTGTCTGATCACTTAAAACGGCACCACAAAGCTCTTTACGACTAATACAAAGTCGAATATTAGGTCAAATCTGGATGTTGTCAACCAAAACAAATATTTGTGATGCCTTTGCCAGTGTGACACCTTGCCAGAAAGGCTCTCCACGACAGAAAGAAATAACAGACGCAATAACGTTTCATATTGCTTAAAGATATGTTGCCATTAAATAACGTCGCCAAAGAGGGATTTAAGAAAATGATCCGAACGCTTGACAGGCGTTATGTTATACCATCCCGCACATATTTTTCCCAAGTTGTGATAAAAATGCAAATCTAAGATTGAAGCAGAACTGTCGCACGTGGAATACTATGCAACTACAACAGAGTTGTGGTCCAGCAGGACAACCGAGCCCTACACGAGTCTGACAGTCCATTTCATTACAGAGGACTTCGAGCTAAAAAGTCACTGTTTGCAGACGGCATTTTTCCCGGAAAGTCATACAGCCGAGAATCTCGCAGAGGCCCTGAGAGAAGCGGTGTCCGCTTGGGGCTTAGATGAGACAAGTCAAGTCTGTTTAACAACCGATAATGCAGCGAACATGCTGAAAGCTGCCATCTGAACAAGTGGACCAGGCTACAGTGCTTTGGCCACAGACTGCATCTTGCAGTTGGTCAGAAATGACCGTGATCTAAATAAATATATTTTTTTGCTGTTTTACTTAATAACCTGTCCTGAACCTGACAAAACTTGTAAAAATTAATTTGTTGCATGTGTGTACGTAGAGCTTTAAAACGTAAGAAAAAAATACACTAAACATTTAATTTTAAACAACTTATTGAATCAGTGGCAAAAAATAGTTTGAGCACATTTGAGAAGCTCTTTTCCAAAACACGATAACTCCATTTCAATATTTTTCAGGGAAAATTACATTTTTTACCTAGACCCACACATTGTGAATATTCAATTTATCCTGTTAAAACATTTTAAACAAGGAAATTATTATTGGCGTTTTGGAAAAGAGCTCTTCATTTATTGTTTAAAATAAAACAGTGTGCTTCAATAAAAGTTCACAATGTTTTGTTTTCTCCGCTTAGAAAATGCAGTGAAAAAGGATGGCCGCATTGATCGTGCTGTAGGAGTCTGCAAGAAGCTGGTGAGCCACTTCTCACAGCTGGAAGGCCAGCGATGCCCTGGCAAAAGTCCAGAAGGAACTTCATCTACCATCATATTGTCTTATCTCAGAATGCCAAACAAGATGGGGTTCCAGACAGATGATGATCAGCAGGATATTAGAGCAGCAGCAGGCTTTAAGTGTCCTGTCTGCAGACAAGAAGCTGCGGCATATAATTCCTACCTGGAAAGATATAGATGTCCTGGAATCTGTAAGCAAGTCACTGGGCCCAATGCTTGAATTCACTGATGCACTTTCAGGGGATGAATATATGTCTCCTTTGTAAAGCCAGTTCTTCAGCTCTTCAACACTTCACTACTGGAAATGCGAGAGGAAGACAGACCTGACCAAAAACAAAGAAGAAGATGCTGGACTACCTCAACGAGAAATACGAAGATGATGATACTCAGAATCTGCTAGATAGGGCATCTTTTTTGGACCCCCGGTTCAAGATGGACTTCATCAGTGCAGACAAGAAGACCCAAGTTAAGGCCAGAGTGGCATCACAGATGGAATGCCAGGAGAAATCAAGCTGCAGCACTGACGTGGAGCCCAACGTTACCAGTGAACCCCAGGCAAAGAAAGCAAAGAAGTCATTGGGAAGCTTCTTTAAACAGATTGAAACTGCAGCAAAAGGGTGATTCCTCTCACCCCCTAAAGGATGCTTTGGAAGCAGAGTTAAACACCTACCTGCTAACACCTCCAATAGACAAAGGAGAATCCACTTAAATGGTGGAAAGTACACAAAATAAGCTTCTCTCGTCTCGCCAGACTTGCCCGTAGATACCTGTGTATTCCTGCGACAAGCTCGCCGTCAGAGAGACTTTTCAGTACTAGTGGCAACATCGTCACTTGCCAACGAACCTGTCTCAAGCCTGCAAAGGTTGATAGACTTGTGTTCTTAGCTAAAAACCTTGAGTAAGCAAAGCATACAGCATACACAAGCAACCATGCATGATCATGCTAAAGAATACTCAGTTTAGAAGTTTTATTTCATTTTGTTTAGCCATGATTATGACCACCAACACTGTTTTACTTTGGCACTTTTGCTAAGAAAAGTTGACTTAAAAACAAAAGATTGTGAACCAAAATGCTTACAAGTTGTTTTATAAAAAATATTAAGTTATATTGTTGTAATGTAAACCAATCAGGGGGATTGGTATAAAGCTGCTGATTTAAAAATGTGTTCTGCTTTTGTGTTTACAAGAAATGTTCTAATTTTGGAATAAAATATTAGTGACATTTTTGTCACTTGTAATGAAGCTTGCTTATTAGTGAAATTATTAATATCATGGAATGGTAATTGTTGACTTTAGCCTGGATTGATGGCTCTCAATATCGCAATATATATATCGTTGGGAAAAAGAAATATTGCAATGTCATTTTTTTCAATATCATGCAGCCCTACACCACAGTGGCAGTTTGACTGGATCTGGGACAGATGACCCTGCAGTCGAGGTCAACAATGAAGGGATAACTGAAAAGCTCAGTTCAAGACTGCGGATTGAGGCCAAAATCTTCCTTCGGGAACCAAGTTTCCTGCACCCAGAGTGCCAGGCTGGTTGTCCATCGTGTGAGGGATAACTTGGTCCAAAATGTCAGGAGCATATGATTTGCTGGTGACTGTCTTCTTGTTCTGCTGCCAGACTCATCCACTACCAACCATTCATTGTCTAGTACCCCTCTCTGCCAATCACTCCACTGCCTTCTGCTCAGCCAACAAAAAAAAAATTCAAAGTACTAACAACTTACAAAGCCATCCACAATTCTGCCCCCAACTATATCACTAACCTGTCCTCAAAATATCAGACCGCACTTTTTGGTGCTACCAAGACCTTCTGTTCTCTAGCTCCCTTGTCACCTCCCTCCATGCTCGCTTCCAGGATTTCTCCCATCCTTTGGAACTCCCTACCCCAATCTGAATTTGAAATCTGAATCACAATACAATCAATTGTATTGTAACTGTCTGCCTTCATTTTGTAAAGCACTGCTCAAACTGTTGGCACTATATAAATCCTGTATAATATTTATGAGTTTCTAGTAAGGATATTTGTAAGCTCAGTCAGGGGTAGAAACTGTTAGAAGAAAACAGCAATTACTGTAATAGAATAGGTCTCTACTACTCGTATCAATTTGGTTACAGCAGTTCAGTGTTTAAAAGACTGAATATTTACAACACTAGGGCGTGAGTTAGATTAGAGCACACAGAATTTATTGCAGCACTCCAAGACATTTTTAATGCATTCCTAGCAGACACACAGCAAAAAGCACAACACTTTCCATACTTGGAAGCTCAATGCCTGGATACAGGGGCTGACGTTTGCCTGATATCAAAAGCACAGGAAGCATGTAAGCAGCAGCTTTATACAGACAGTTTAACCCCTCCCTCCAGGTTAATCTAGTTATTAACATCCTTCAATATATACAGATTACAGCATGAAGCATTGTACAGCTACATTATAAAGTGCTTTTCAAATTGGCTAAGCAACAGAACATTTGTCACTTTGACACAACCTAAATTAATTCATCAAAGCACTCTACAAAATAGATTCTGCCCTTTGTGAGTTGACCCACCCACATTCCATCATTCAAAAACGAATATTTCCTTTACTCATTGACAGACTCAAAGAATTCATTCTTATAATTTCACAGTACATTTATCATGCAACTGCCTTCTCTCGTCTTATCACCCTTTGTATTTGCACAGAGATATATATATAAAAAATCACACACATTGCTACTAGAAAAAAAAAAAAAAAAAAAAGGATTTTTGTACTCCCTGTAAAATCTTAATTGACAGACACCGCTCCATATTCTTCACCATAGGGTTATGCCACCCTCTACAAGAGTAGGACTAGGCAGACAACACAAAAGCTTGGCTACGCCCTTTGGGCCATCCTCAGCTGGCATAACCCCCCTCTCTGCCTAGAGATACCGCTTGTTACAAAACTGAGTAACAGAAGCATAAAAACTCCTTCTCTTCCATTCATTCACAGACACAGCTCACCATAGGGACGTCTCAAAGCAGTGCTGAACATAAGGGATGGAAATAAACCCAAGGCTAAACACAAGCCAATCCAGGTAATAGAAGCTCAACTAGAGCAGGAGCCCACCCTGAGATACACCCTAAAGAGTTAACAGACCCCCTCCAAAAACTTTGCAGCCAAAGGAGGCAACCGCAAATGCCAAAATATCAATGTTGTAAAATTTCTAAAAATACGTACTAACAACCAAGTGGCTGCCATGCACACCAGTGCCACCGACGCCTGACGACAGAAGGCCCAAGAAGCACTAAGTGCCCTAGTAGAATGTGCCATCACCCGGAAATGGGGGAACCATTAGGCTGGGACACTGTCTTTCTGATCAATCTGGAAAAGGTAGCAGAGGAAGCAGGAACCCCTTTTGCAGTTCATTCGTAATCACAAGAGTGATTCTGACCCCCGAAGGGACTCTGTGGCTGCCAAATAGCTCAAACATTATCCAGAGTATAAAAGGCAAATACCCTGGGATGAGCCAGCCTGGGATACAAGGACGGCAGCAAAAAAGTCCTCATTCAAATGGAAATTTGGAACGACGGCTGTGGTCACAGGACCATCTTATCCCAGTGAACCACCAGATAGAGAGAACAACAACAAGACAAAGCCGTCAACTCCGACACCCTGCGAGCAGAGGTGATAGCCACCAAAAATTTCACCTTTTGTGACAGAGTAAGGAAAGGGATCTCCCATATGTAAGGAAAGGGATCTCCCATATGTTTTCAAAGGGAGATGAGAGATTTTGAAAAACTGACAGAACCGGGTTCAAATCCCATGATGACAAGGGAGAACATACAGGCGGAGTAAAAAGATGAACCCCCCTGAAAGTATGTACGCCCCAATGAGTGGCAAGCCAAAGGTCTGAAAAAAAAAAACTGCCAAGGCAGACACTTGGCCTTTCACAGTGCTCAAGGCCAGTTCCTGATTCAGCCCCATTGAAGGCCAGAATCTGAGCCGCCGAAAAGGAACAAGGATGGACACTGCAAACCACACACCAGGAAATGTAAGTCTTCCACATCCGATGCTTTCGAGATTTAGATTTCCTTGCCTTCAACATGGTTGGAATTGCCGAGCCAAAGAAGCCCCTGTCCTTTAGCACCTGGCTTTCAACAGCCAGGCTGTCAAAGCCAGCGACTGTAAAACAGGATGGAAGAAAAGGCCTGGAGGCAACATATCATCCCTGACAGGAAGCCTCCAGGGGATGCTGGCAACCAGTCGCACAAGGTCAGTGTACCAAGATGGGCAAGGCCAGTCCAGAGCCATCAGAATCCCTTCATCCTCGATCCTGCTAGAAGTCACAGAAGAAGCTGGAGCGAAGGCATAAATCCATGGAGCCACCAGAGCATCCGTAGTGTCTGCCAGGAGGAGCTCACGACCCAGCCATGAACCTTGGCACCTTTCTGTGGAGCCGGGACGCCAACAGAAACATCTCAGGGGGTGCCCCACCGCAGACATACAGTTGTGCTCATAAGTTTACACACCCTGGCAGAATTTATGATTCCTGGCCATTTTTTCCAAGAATATGAATGAGAACACAAACTTTTCTTCACTCATGGTTAGTGTTTGGCTGAAGCTATTCATTACAAATTAACTGTGTTTACTCTTTTTAAATTATAACAGAAACTACCCAAATGACCCTGATCAAAAGTTTACATACCCTGGCGATTTTGGCTTGATAACATGCACACAAGTTGACACAAAGGGGTTTGAATGGCTATTAAAGGTAACCATCCTCACCTGTGATCTGTTTGCTTGTAATTAGTGTGTGTATATATAAGGTCAGTGAATTTCTGGACTCCTGACAGACCCTTGCATTTTTCATCTAGTTCTGCACTGACGTTTCTGGATTCTGAGTCATGGGGAAAGCAAAAGAATTGTCAAAGGATCTGCGGGAAAAGGTAGTTGAACTGTATAAAACCGGAAAGCGATATAAAAATATATCCAAGGAATGGAGAATGTCAATCAGCAGTGTTCAAACTAATCAAGAAGTGGAAAATGAGGGGTTCAGTTGAAACCAAACCAAGGTCAGGTAGGTCAACTAAAATTTCAGCCACAACTGCCAGGAAAATTGTTTGTGATGCAAAGAAAAACCCACAAATAACTTCAGGTTATAGAAACCGGACTCTCCGAAAACACCTGGTGTGGCTGTTTCAAGATGCACAATAAGGAGGCACTTGAAGAAAGATGGGCTGCATGGTCAAGTCGCCAGAAGAAAGCCATTACTACGCAAATGCCACAAAGTATCCTGCTTACAATGCGCCAAACAGCAAGCCTCAAACCAGTCATTTGGAGTGAGGAGACCAAAATTGAGCTTTTGGTCACAACCATAATTGCTACATTTGGAGAGGAGTCAACAAGACCTATGATGAAAAGGTACACCATTCCTACTGTAAAAATACGGAGGTGGATCGCTGATGTTTTGGGGATGTGTGAGCTTCAAAAAAGGCACAGGAAATTTGGCCAGAATTGATGGCAAGATGAATGCAGAATGTTATCAGAAAATACTGGAGGTAAATTTGCATTCATCAGCCCGGAAGCCACGCATGGGACATATTTTGACATTCCAACATGACAATGATTCTAAACACAAGGCCAAGTCGACCTGTCATTGGCTACAGCAAAATAAAGTGAAGGTTCTGGAGTGGCCATCTCAGTCACCTGATCTCAATATCATCATTGAGCCACTCTGGGGAGATCTCAAACGTGCAGTTCATGAAGACAGGCCAATAATTTACAGGAACTGGAGACTTTTTGTCAGGAAGAATGGGCAGCTATACCATCTAAGAAGATAAAGAGCCTCATCCACAAATATCACAAAAGACATCAAGCTGTCATTGATGTTAAAGGGGGCAATACACTATTAGGAACTGGGGTATGTAAACTTTTGATCAGGGTCATTTTGGTAGTTTGTTTTCATTAGAATTTAAAAAAAATATAAACAGTTGATTGATAGCAAATGGCTTCAGCCAAACACTAACCATGAGTGAAAAGTGAAAAGTGTGTGTGTTAAGTCCTATTCTCTGAAAAACAGCCAAGAAATCAAATTCTGCCAGGGTATGTAAACCTATGAGCACAACTGTATCTGATTAAACATGTCTGGATGAAAGGGACCATTCCCCCGGACGACTGAGGCAATTCGCCTGCCAAATTTCCACGCCGGAAAAGTGCACGGCTGAGAGGGCAAGACCGATCTGCCCATCGAAGAATGCCGGACACCTCCAGAGCTGCTAACACACTCCTTGTGCCACCCTGGTGATTAACAAAGACATGGCTGTGGCGTTGTCTGACTGAATCCGCACTGGGAGCCCCTTCGCTCAATGATCCAGGCAAAGTATGATCGCTCAAAAATCCAAGACATTGACGGGCAATCTGAACTCTTCCAGTGTCCAACAGCCCTATGTTGAGTTCAGCCCTAGGACCCCTTTCCCACCTGGTCAGGCTAGCATCTGTTGTGACCACTGTCCAGTACAAGGGGAGAAAGGACTTGCCCTGTAGCAAGGTTGGGGAGCGCAGCCACCAGACCAGAGAACTTTGTCATCACACTCAAGACAAACATTGTCCAGCGACTTGGGACACTTGTCCTATTTGACCAGAATATCCTTTTGGAGGAGTATCGTGTAGAACTGTGCAGACAGAACCGCCTCGAAGGTGGACACCATCAGGCCCCAACACTCACATACACGCCCAAAGGGACGCCACTTGTGGGCTAACAGTTGAATAGCAGAATTCAACTTCCCAAAGGAAGGAACACACTGATTAGTGCGGAATCCAGAGTCAGCCTAAAATAATCCAACCTCTTCGTCAAGACCAGGGCAGACTTCTGAAATTCAGAAGCCACCCGATCGCCCGCAAAGTCAGGAAAGTAATTTCCACATCGACCATCAGAGCCGATGGGTAGTCCAGGTATCGCAGAAACGCGATCCCCTGCTGAAGCAGCAACACAGACTGGGGCCAACACTTTCGTGAGGAACTGAGGAGCGGAGGCTAGACTAAAGGGCAACACCACAAACTGATAGTGCTCCTTCTCAGAGCGAAGCAGAGGAAACCCTAATGCCGAGTGCAAATAGGAATGGGCAGGTAGGCATCATTGACGTCTAAAGAATTTTAATTCTTTTATATTTATCTTAGGTACTTGTATAGCGCCGTCACTTTACGCAGTGCTTTACAAATACATTGCACATTCACATCAGTCCCTACCCTCAAGGAGCTTACAATCTAAAGTCCCTAACTCACATTCATACATACACTTACTAGGGCCAATTTAGACAGGAGCCAATTAATCTACCAGCATGTTTTTGGAGTGTGGGAGGAAACCGGAATACCCTGAGAAAGCCCACGCAGGCACAGGGCACATGCAAACTCCAAGCAGGTAGTGTCGTGCTGGGATTCTAACCAGCAACCCTTTTTTTTTTCTTTGCTGCTAGGCGAAAGTGCTAACCACTACACCACTGTGCCGCCCCAAAGAAGCCAGGAAACTCCCTTAATGCAGGGACACCACCACCGTCCAAAAGGACGTCATGAATTATTGCACCCGCACAAAACGGTTCAGAGCCTTGAGATCCAGAATAAGAGGAACTTATCTGGGAACCATGAAAGAGCATGAATAAAAACCCCCGAAAACATTCCTACACTGGAACCAAAACGATCATGCCCTGGGACAACAAGTCCTGCGCTGCCCACAATGGAGCTTGCAGCCGAGTCGAGGGCAGGTGCACATTGGAAGGAAAGAACCTTTCCGGAGGACAAGAAACAGAATTCCATCTTTGAACCGGAAACAATCACCCACTGGTCACTGACCCAGGGAGGTCCACAACCCTGGAACAAGCGAAGACCCCCCCCCCCCACCCCAGACATGGATGGGGGCAAACCATTATGCCAAAGAGTCTTGCCAGCAGGTCTGGAGAAGCTTGCCCTCTGATTGCCAGACCAAGGCCACTAGAAACCTCTCAAGCAGGCCTTGAAGGGCTTGGAACCTTTTTCTGAAGACCCTAAGGGTCGAAAGCCAGGCGGCTAGCCAGGGAGCGAATGTTCTGGGGTACAACGGCGGGATTAGCTCCCACAACTGAGGCTGTCCCAGAGAAGGTCCAGCCAGTAAAGCCCCAAACCTGCGGCCTAAACTTTTGGCGTGCCCGATAGATACCAAGCCACCTACCCCCCAGGCCCACCAGCTGTCCCAAGTGGACCCAACAAGGCCATTCACCCAATAGAAGGCCAGCCTAGGGCGCCAAGAGGACAGCGCGCCTGCAAGCACCAAGGCCAGGGGCAACCACAGGGAAGGGAATAGAACCCTGGAAGGACCAACCACCCCAGGGAGTACTCAAGCCCCACACCAAAACCAGGAAAGTAGAGGAAGGGGTCCTTACTTACCGATCCAGAGAAGCGTGCGGTTAACACTCCCAAGACAGAAACCTCCTCGCCACTAAAGTGGGGGAGCTGTCGGCCAGAAGGAATGTTGTGACTTAGGCTGAGACCTGGTCCTTTGCCAGTGAGGGCATGTCGTGGCCGACCGAGCACGGAGCTTAGGTCTGCATGTGCTCGCTGGCTGGCTAGAAGATCTCCGCAGAAAAAAAAGCGGGATCCAAAAAGAGACAGCAAAAAAATTTACAAAAAAAAAAAAAAAGCCAAGACCTAGGGCCTAGCAGGGAGACTAGGTCCTACTCTGAACTAGGCAAACAAAAACTGAGTATCTCCAAGCAGAGGGGGTGGGGGTTTGCCAGCTGAGGACGGCCCACAGGGTGTAGTCAAGCTTTTCTGTGGTCTGCCTAGTCCTACTCCTGTAGAGGGCAGCATAACCCTATGATGAATATGGAGCTGTGTGTCCATGAACAGAAGAGAAAAAGGACATTTTGACTTGCCTGTAAATTTTATATCTTGGAGTACAGTACAGGACAAAGGCAAAGTATTCATAGACAATGAGTTTAATACTTGTACCCTTAGGTGTGACTGGACACTGGCTGGCGTCCGAGAAAACATCCACTGGGCACCTTCCCTATGACCTTACCCCACTCCTCTGGTTTGTAGCAGGAAATGCAGAATAACCAAGCAATGGGAGAATTGCATTGTGTAATGCACTGAACTCTAGGATATGAAATTACAGGCAAGTCAAAATTATTTTTATCATCTTAATAGTACAGTACACAAACTATTCAAAGACCCTGGGACATCCCCAAGCAATGAATGAGAAGGAAAATAGAACTGTGTCAATAAGGGTCAAGAGAGAACTTCAGAGTGTAGCTGCAAGAACCTTGAAGGTCAAAAGATACATCTGTAGAGTATTACATATCCACCTAGTAAAACTTTACCTCTGTCCATACCTTTTTAAAGATGGCAGCCTTACAAAGCAGGGATATAGAGACCTGGTGCCAGAAAGCCCAAGAAACTCCCACCGATATGGTAGAAAGAGCTTGTAAGAGGACAGGAGGAGGAGATTTGCTTTTGTCATGCTTATGCATTAAATGAGGGTAAACTTGGAGCAGGGTGCCCTTTGCAAGGCCCTGAAAAGGAGGACAAATAGGCAGTTTTCCTGATAGAATCTGTCCTACAAGGTAGACTGTAATGGTTCTGACTATGTCCAGGAAATGGAGACATTTCCTTTTGTTCTTTGTTTTGCAGCAGGCTACAAGGATGGTAAGACTTCACTGAGGTAGAAGCACGATACTACTTTAAAAAGAAAGGATGGCCTTGGCCGCAAGACTACCTTGTCATTGTGAAAAATGAGGAACAGCCTTCTACAAGAGAGCTGCCAACACAACAGGTCTGACAGAAAAGATAGAGACCAAAAAAAATTGGATTTTTGACTTACTGTAAAATCCATTTCTCTGATGTTCATTGACGGACACAGTTCCTGATTCTTCTTAACCAATGGGTTATACTGCCCCCTACAGGAGTAGGACACTAGGCAGGAAAAAGATAGACTATGGCTATGGGCAGTCCCAGGGGGTATACACCCACAAGGTTAGGCACTCCGTTTTGTTACAAGCAGTGTCAGAAGAAAGCCAACTCCACAGAGGGGTGGGTGCGGTGTCCGTCCATGATCAGAAAAAAGGATTTTATGGCTATTCAAAAATCCCATTCTCTTTCGTTCATGGACAGACACAGCGCCCGATTCTTAACCACTGGGACGTCCCAAAGCAGTGTTAAACATGAGGGGTGGAAAAACATCAGAAAAAAACTTCCCAAGGCTTACCATAGCCAACCAGGTAACGGAGCTCTACCATAAACAACTGGAGCTCACATGAAAACCAATACACCCTCAAAGACGACCAGGTCCGCTAAACTACAGCCAGCAAGACTTTGCAGCCAAAAGAAGCATCCGCAGATGCCAACACAACCCATTACAAAAAAAAACTTTGTAAAAGTGTGCACCGACGACTGGGTGGCCGCCTTGCAAAACCTGCATCACTGACGCTTGAAGGCGAAAAGCCTAGGAGACACTAAGCACCCTAGTAGAGTGTGCCTAAACAGGGAAAGAGGAACCTGACCCCCGACGCAATAGACTTGAACAACCTTCAGTTCCATCTGTAAATGGTCGCAGAAGAAACGAACACTTTCTGAGGTCTGTCCGTGAGCGCAAATAGAGAGTCTGACTTCCTAAAAAACTCTGTAGCTGCCAGGTACACCCTAACTGCCCGGACCACATCCAAGACATGCAACGGGCACATATGGTGGGCCAGAGCATCCTCCCTCCTATTGGCTGGACCTGTAAAGGTCGGGGACTCCGCAACCGGGATGAAGGTAACCCAATTTGACCTGGAAACCTGGCGAGTCCACTACAGGTGGGACCGTCCACCTTTAACACAGTAAATCCTCATAAGGATACCGCAAGCAAAAAACACCTAGCAACCACTGCGTTTTGGGCAACCCCACTGTTTTGTGGCAAGTCGTCAAGGTAAGCAGAAAAAGGAACACCCTTGCCACTTTGGAGGGCCTGTGGGTGCCAAAAGGAAACGGTGCCTCCGAAACAGCATCAGCGGCAACCTCCATTTTTTAAGTTTCACGCACTGACACAAACAAGGCAGGTGCCCTACACATTGGCAGCAAGACTGTCAAAAATGAAGCGTCACCCGGTCCAAGGGAGGTGCCAAGCTGACCATTAGGACCCAGTAGGCCTCAAGCCGCAGGCTAAATTTTTGTGGGGGCCCAGCCGCAATTGCACAGATCCTCAGCCCGGCAGAAGCCCAAAAGGAAGAGTGGAGATCCAACCATCCCAGGCAGGGGCGCACGTCCACCCCAAAACCCCCCAGGAGTAGTGGTGGGGACTGCTACTTACCATACCAGGAAGAGGGAGGGCACCGCTCCGGAGAGAACACTGCTCCATTGTAATGTGGGCACTGTCGGTCAGGTGAAAATGCTGCAACTCAGGCCAAAGCCAGCTTGTATACATCCTCTTGAGAAGTTTAACTCCCAGGCCAGCCCCTGTCTAGTGGGGCTATATCGCGGCCGACCTAGCGCAGAGCTTGATTGTAGTACTCACAGGAGCAAAACAAAAACAAAAAAAAAAAACTCCATTTAAAAATGAAAAAAATTGCCAGGACCAGATATTCCAGCAAGGAACTAGGACCTTGCTACCAACTAGGCAGAAAAAAACTGAGTGCCTATAGCTGAGATGTATACCCCCTGGGACTGCCCATAGGCGTAGTCAAGCATTTTCCTGCTCCAACTACTGTAGTGGCAGTATAACTCAATGGTTAAGAAGAATCAGGAGCTGTGTCCGTCAATGAATGAAAATGAAAGACCATTTTGCATTAGAGATCATCTAGGTTTTGACAAAGAAAAGGGAAGTCTTCTTATACTGAACAAACAAGGTCGAAACCTGCCCTTTCAGAGTGCCTAAGGGTAACTCCACTTTCGTGGGGGGAAAACATAGCAAATAAAAAATAAAGTAATCCAACATATACAACTGCAACACAAGACAAATTGTAATGTGATAAAAAAAGTACCTTTCCTTTTCAAATCTGCAGCACTATAATTTTCTGGAAAATGCAATCTAGCAGCCTGGAGGTGTTCTGTACACAATTGTTGTACAGAACGCTCCCCAGAAATGTAATTTCCAGCTTGTGTGATTGGCCCACTGACTTTCTCAGAAGTCTGTACTAAGGCTAGCCGTACGTTATACAATTTTCCTTTACATTTACCAAAACCATATAATAGGAGGTTAAACCTAAACAGTTTGTATGCAATCAGGCAGGCGCTTGCACTACTTGTTCCAAGGCAAGTCTAAGGCCAGGCATAGATGGAGTTACTTTTTAAGGTAAAGTTCTGGTCAAGACCGGGCTATAAAATAGGCCAGAATGCAAGGTGCAGAGTAGTCTCTGGAATTGAGGTGCCTATGTTGACAACCGACAAAAGATTTCCAGGTACAGTGGAAGTGGCCTTTCTTGCGCTTAACAAGGTAGGATTGACACTCAACCCCACTGCCTCCAAATATTGGCCAATAAAGCTAAAGGCTGAGAAGCAGGATGGAATAGGTGGCCCTGAGACAGCAGGTCTATCCCTGTTGGGAAAAGGTCAAGGGTTGTTTTCTAGAGGTCTGGATATGTGTATGTACCAGGCTCTTCTGGGCCAGTTTGATGCAATTATAATCACCATCTAGTTCCCTTGCTTTATCTTGTAGAGAAGACAAGGGACAATATGCACAATATAGCCAGAACTGAGACCAGGGGATTATAGGGACATGTGAGGCAAAGTCAATATGAGGTTGAATATGTCTGGGTGAAAAGGTCCAATTCCCCCCATCCAGGCGGTGGCAGCTAGTATAATTTGCTTTCCAGTGGTCTACTCCTGGGATGTGGACTGCAGAGAACACTGGACAGTGAGTTTCCATCCATGAGAGGATTTGACTTGTTTCCTTCAGGGCTCAGACTCCTAGTGCAGGCCACAGCAGTGGCACTGTGACAGCAAACAAAAAACCAAACCGTGCTTGCACTTAATGAAGACAAAGTCCAATGAAACAAAAATTCTTGTGTGCAGTGGCCTTATTCACCCACAGATAAAAAATAAAAAAAATTAAAATAAAAACCGTCCACAGTGCTCATTTTAAGAGTGGTTTTGTTTATTTCTTTGTGACAATAAAAAGTACCAATTTCAATATCATCAATATTTGCAAGCACTCGAGTGACTAACAGTACAGGCAAATATGTATTCGCTCGTAGTCCTTGCCGATAGTGCTAAATGAGAAGCATTCCGTTTGACTTCACCATTTTCCATTAGCAGCATAGATAACACTTCAAATAAAAAAAAAAATAGGATTGTGGTAGTTGGCAGCGAGACAACAGGGATTGGACCTGACATGGTCAGGGATTAAAATAAAAACAAACATTAAGGATATAGGAGAAGAAAAAAAAAAAAAACCACACATATTCCCCTTTCTGCCAGCCACCGCCCAATACTTTATTATGTAGAATCCTCACACAATAGCCAAGATATTAAAATTTGGAAGTTTTGTCCAAGCGGTCTCTGATACCATACGGTGAGTTGTCCCATTCGCTAGATATCAGCAACTCTGGTATGCCATTGTTCTATGCTATGCAGGTCTGCCTTTTCCTTGCAGAACAATTTTAATTGATGTTGATGGGGAGCTTGGTTTCTTAAAAGGTGACCATATTCCTTGTACCAGGAGAATGCATCAAAGTAAAAATAAGATTTTTGTAAGATCTTACCGTAAAATCTCTCTGATGTCTGTCGACAGAAGCAGCCTCATCTCCATGAGCTAAGTGGGTTTATGCTCCTATCAGGTGTAGTCTAGGCAGTAAAATTTGAATACACACGTCCAGGGGGCTGTTCCTCTAGGAAAACTCCCACTGCACTATTCAGCACATCAGTTTAGTTTAAAAGCAGTGAAGACAAAAGAACTAACCCCAAACAGAGGAGCGGGTGTTGCGTCTGTCGACGGACATCAGAAAAAGATTTTACGGTGAGATCTTACAAAAATCGAAAGCAGTGTAGGTATGAGGGGTAAGAAAAACGCAACCAGATAGTAACGTCAACTCCAACAGGCTAAATTTAGCCAACCGGGCAACATGGAGCTCAACCAAACAGGAGCTCATCCAGAAAAAAGACCCCGAAGAGAAGTACAAACCAACATTCTCTTATGAAACAGCAGCCTGCAAAACCTTGCGGCCAAAATAGGCATCTGAAGATGCCAACAAATCCACCTTGTAAAGTTTGGTAAAGGTGTGTACAGATGACCAAGTCGCTTCCTTACAAACTTGTACAACAGAGACCCAATGGCAAAAAGCCCAAGAGGCACTCAGTGCTCTAGTAGAATGTGCCTTCACAAGGAAAGGAGGAAGCTGACCCTTGATTGAATAAGCCTGAACCAACATCTGCCTGATCCATCTCGAAATGGTCGCAGCGGACGCAGCCAAACCTTTGCAAGGACCGTCTGGAAGGACAAAGAGTCCGACTTCCTGAAAAGACTCAGTAACCGTCAGATAAACTCTTATAGCCCGAACCACATCCAGAGAGTGCAAGGCAACTTCTTTGTGATGTTTAGGCTTGGGACATAAGGAAGGCAACATAATGTCTCAGGTGAAAATCTGACACCACCTTAGGAAGAAAAGACTGATTAGGACGAAGGACCACTTTATCCCTGTTGACCACCAACTAAGGCGAATGACAGGACAAGGCCGCCAACTCAGAGACTCTGCGGGCAGAAGTGATAGCCACTAGGAAGGCAACCTTCTGCGACAAAGAAAGCAGAGAAATCTTCCTAATATTTTCAAAAGGAGGCTTTTGAAGAACAGACAAAACCAGATTAAGATCCCACAGAGGCAACGGGATCTCCTCAGAGGGGCCATATAACGCACCGCCTGAATAAAGGTAGCCAACGGACGTTGGAAGTAAATAGCCAAGGCCGACACCGGGCCCTTGATAGTCCCAACGCCAACACTGCTCAACCCCTATCTGCAAAAAAGCCAGAACGCTAGCTATCGAAAAAGAGCGAGGGTGCAGCTGCAGCGATTGACACCATGAAATGTACGATTTCCACGTTCAATGATGGATCTTCCTAGAGGTCGATTTCCTGACCTTCAAAAGGGTAGGAATCATGGAATCAGAGAGACCTCTATCCCTCAACACCTTGCTTTCAACAGCCAAGTCGTTAAAGCCAGTGACCGTAAAGCAGGATGGAAGCTCGGTCCTTGAGATAAAAGATCTTCCCGCAGAGGAAGACGCCATGGAGGATCCACGACCATTTTTACTAGCTCTGTGTACCAAGACGGTCGAGGCCTGTCTGGTGCCACCAGAACAACCGGAATGCCTTTGATCGCCACCCTGCGAAGAAACCTCGGCAGGAGAACTAGCGGTGGGAAGGCATACATCAGGCAAAACTGACTCCAAGGAGCCACCAAAGCGTCCGTGGCATCTGCCAGAGGATCCCGAGACCTGGCCACAAACCTCTGAACTTTCCTGTTGAGGCGAGATGCAAAAAGATCCACCTCCGGTGTCCCCCACTGGCACACCGGAGATGAAACCCCTCCGCATGCAGGGACCACTTCCCCTGATGAAACACCTGATGACTCCGGTAATCTGCTTGCCAATTCTCCACACCCATGATGTGGACCGGGGAAAGAGCCAGAACACTGTTCCGCCCATAACAGAATCTCAGCCACCTCCTTGGCCGCCAGGGCACTCCTGGTGCCCCCTTGATGATGGATGTAAGCCAAGGCATTGTCCGTCTGGACCCAAACCAGAGAGCCGTGTAGCCAACTCATCCAGTGAAGCAGGCAAAGCTTGATCGCTTTCAGCTCAAGGATATTGATTGGCAAGTTGTCGGCCAAGTTCTCTGGGCACAGAGCTTCCCCCCAGCACTCCACCCCAGCCTGACAAGCTGGCGTCCGTGGTGACCACCGTCCAAAACAAGGCAGGAAGGACTTGCCTTGGCATGGTACAGGTGATTGGAGCCATCACGAGAGCGCGGACTTTGTGAGACGGCACAATAAAATTGTCTGGTCCAAAGATCAAGGATCTCTGTTCCATTTTGACAATCTTTCTGCAGCGGTCTCGTGTGAGACTGAGCAAACGGGACCGCTCCTTGCAACTTTTGAAGCTTGTCCAAGGGAAGGAAGACCCTCGCCAGAGCAGAGTCGAAGATCAGCCGCAGATAGGTGACCCGCACAGATTGAGCCAGGGCAGATTTGGCGACATTGATCATCCACCCGAATTCCTGAAGGGTCCGAATGGTGATGGAGACATTGTCCAGCAGATCCGAATGGGAAACTGCTCGCAACAGGAGATCGTCCAGACACCCCACAATGGAGACTCCTTGTCGACGCAACAAGGCCAGCACAGGGGCCACTGGTCATTCACAATATCGTGAAAGGTGTCTGGACAAGGGAAAACCCTGCCAGATTTCTGAGACTTGAGACTCAAAAGCCAACCGCGTCCCTGCTGGTATGGGTTTATCAGCCAAAGAATTGTATGGGGGAAAAAAATCTCATTGCCCACATCCAAGATGGCAGCGTCCACAGCGCACCATGTGGCTAGGGGCCGACACATGAAGGCCTCAGGAACCACAACAGGGACCAGCAAGCCCAAGGTACCAGGTCATCTCCCCATGGTATGACACAGACGCAGACAAGGTAGGCTCTCTTGGGAGGCAAGGGATCTCTTGGGAGGCACAAATCCCATTATCCCTAAGGGAGGGCCCACATCCCCACAAGGCCAGCAGGGGGGCACATTTACTCACCATACCATGGACCAGGTGGGGTCCGCTCCAGGCAGACTGCCTCCCACCCGGAGTGGGGGTGCTGCCAGCTGATGGGTACGCTGCGACTCAGGGCGTTCCAGGTCGATGCGTCCCAACGAGGCATCCACTCGCAGGCTCGTCCCCCCTGAACCAGGGGGGCACCGTCGTGGCTAGGCCTTGGTCGGAACTATAACCTGCTCACGCTCATAGGCCAGACATGGGGGAGACCATAAGGATCTAGATTATCCAGTACGAAGCCACAGCCGGCATCGTTGCTTGTAGATCGCCAGGAAATTCTTCCCTGAACACTAGCTAGCAAGTGAGTAAAGATAAATAAAAAAATATTCTGAAAAGAATAAAAAAATAAAAACAACAGACCGGAGTCCCAGCAGGAAACCTAGGTCCTACTCCTTTAGGCAGAAACAAACTAATGTACAGAATAGTCTATCAAGCAGGCAACAGAGTGCACATAATAGCTCCTACATGCCCTGCAACGCAGACCCTAAGGCTCCGTTTACATATGAGAATCGGATGAGTTTTGAACCGCATCCAATTCGCATAACATGAACTGGCAGCCTTCTTAATGCAACCGGTTTGCATATGTGCGGAGTGACTGCAGTGCAATTTTAAAAGGAGTCCTGTGCAGGTACAATTTCAGGTAAAAATTTGCACCTGAACCGGGAAACAGAATCGCACAGGACTCCTGCGCTAAAACCGCGGGCCGCACATATGTGAACCCAGTCTAACAGTTTGCTAAAAATCCAAGCTTTTTCCCTCACAGACATGGCAGGTGTGGTAGATCTCACAGCCATGGATCCAGACAGCATTAAAAGTAAGAGACTTGGCTTTATCATAGCTTGAGAAAACTGGGAGGACTTACAAGGGATCTCTAGTCCTAGATGGACAGTTGCATTCTTTACAGTGGGTGGAGAGTGACGTCCATCTGCCATATCAACTTCCGCTAACTGCGCCTCACCGTGTATCACAGCAAGCCCAAGACGCAACCGCTCTGCGTAAGACTGTGCCCTGCCATAGTAAACAAAGCAATCAGTGTGAGAGAAAGCATTTCATGCAATATTGCTTACATTTATTAAAGAAAAGCTTCAGTCCGTTTGTAAAAACGTAAAAGTCAGCAGCTACAAATACTGAAGCTGCTGACTTTTAATAAAAGGACACTTACCTGTCCAGGGATCCAGCACTGTCGTCACCCAGTCCAGCTCTTCTACGGTCTACATTTAATGTAAAAAGCGAGTTGGTATTCCTTGCGGCTTCACAGCCAGGTCCCCACTGCGCATGTGTGAGAACTGCGCTACCTGAATGGTCCCGCAGCCTCCAGGGACCTGTGACATAGGGAGAACTTCCTGTCTCCTCTCCCCTCCTCCCTGTAGGAGAAAGTGGGGGAATCATAGCCTCGCACCTGCTGTCAGAATTTAAAAGCAGTGCGGGCCTCCACCCACACAGTTGCCTCACTTATTCACAGAGTTCTGTGAATGAACTACATCCACCATCAGCAACTGTGGCAAACGGCTGTTCATTTTTAAATGAACTGAGGGCATTAGTGAGTGCTCTCATAGCCCATTGATTCTCCCTGCCATTCAGTAACTGCCTGCCCATATCCCCAATGTGCACTGAAAGTTTGCAGGATCCAGGCATTGCACTCATGATCTGTTGATAGCG
>NC_138778.1:67105463-67155463 GCF_965119305.1 Pelophylax lessonae | reverse complement strand
CGAGGTCCCGTTCCCCATTTAGATCTCCCCCCTTACAGCAGGCCAGGTTCCCCATAAAAAATATCCCCTTTACATAGTCTTCTCAGTGTTCTCACACAGTCAGTCAGACAGTCAGTCACTAGACTAGTACAGCCAGTACTACTACAGTCCTACCTTTTTTTCACCTGTGTCCCAACTCCCGATCACAGGCTAGGTTTTCCTCCTGCAGGCTGCAGCACCACTGTCACCACTGGCTCTCTGGCCTCTCACCTGCCGGCTTCTTCTGCGGCCTGGTGGTTCTCTCCCACGCTGCGCTGGGTGGCCGCTGCACGGGTTAGTCCCTCCCCCCACACAGTCCCTCTCCACACCGCACGCCTGGCCTGTGCCCTTCCCCCCCCCACCACTCCACAGTGGGCGACGCCGGCTCTGGCTGGATCGGATTCGGTCGAGAGTCGAGATGCACAGCCAGCAGTGAGAGTGAGCCAGGGGCAGAGAGAGCTGCGAGTGCGAGCGGACATGCCCGAAACTGGAGAAATAGTCCCTGACAGCGAAGTGGTACTAGCGGGGGGTGTGCCGAACCCTCGAGACTGACCCACCGAACCCCTGGGGTTCAATCTAACCCAGGTTAAGAACCACAACTAGGTAGTGCAGGAGCATGCCTAATTGGATACAAGTTGTATGGCTTGTTAAGGTCTATCCTTATTTTACATAGTTTTGGTAACTACGTACAATCTGATTATATAGTCTATAGCCAAGTGTAAGGAGGATTCCCATCACTGTGCTCAATGAAAAGTGTACCCAAACTCCTGCATGCCAGAGTCTGTCGCACTACATTTCAGTGAAAAGCAAGTACCTAGAGACGTACTCATTAACAGTACCCACTGGGGGTAATGATGCAGAACAGAACTCCTTGTTTCCACAAGTTGATGTTATGTATAAAAAAATAAATAAATAAATTGTATAGCTATTCGTCCAGGAAAAACGGCAGGTACGTTTGTTGTGTGTTATTGGGGCAAAATAAAATGTTTTCAGGCTATTTCTTCTACAGGACGGACAGATGCAGCTGATCACCCAATATTTTTTATGAATGAATAACATTCAACCTGAAGAGGAAATGGAACTTTTGATTTTGCCCCATTTGCAAAGAACAAATGCAGCCTTTCCCAACCAGTGTGCCGCAGCACACTGGTGTGCCGCCATAGGTCCTCAGGTGTTGCATGGGATCATGGAAGAGAAGGGTTGTCAGATGAGCCTGATCTCCCAATCCCCTGCCAAACTGTACATCGGCACTTAGTCAGGTATGTCAGCCTCAAAAGTGAAAGTAAAGGGAGGGGGAGGGGGAAGTGTGCTGTGCTCTCTGCTTCCCCCTACAGGGCAGTATCTGACTAAATGAGAAAGGTACTGTGCTGGAATGTTTTAAAGTGGTGTGTGTGTTTGTACATGTGTGTGTGTATGCATGTGTGTTTATGTCTACATGTGTCTAAGTGTGTACAGGTGTCTCAGTGTGTGTTTCTTTTAATCCTGTCCCCCCCCCCTATTCCTGTACCATCAGAACGGTTTTTGTAGGGCTGTGATAGCAGCAAGGACAGCTGCTCCTCTGAAAAGCAATCCATGCTCAGATTGGGCACTTAACAGGTAGTAAAGAGGCAATGTGTTGCCTCCTTACCACCTGTTTTAAGCCTGTAAATCCAACATTACCACACCGCAACCATGCAATGCACACAGTTGCGAATTGGTTGGTTGCAGTGCATTCACCCTGAATATACCTCCAACTGAAGCCACGACATGTGTACAGCCCCCGCTGCTGCCTCTGCAGCTAAAGAGTGGAGGGAGTTGGGGAGGTAAAAACAGCTCGACCATGTGTTTTTACCGCTCCTGCAACCGGACATGTGATCAAGCCCTTGGTTCACATCTGTGTGGCTGTGTGTAAGGCAGCCCATTCATTTCAATAGGCTTCCCTACCCGCAGAAATGCAGGGAAAAACTGACCCGCACCAAAAGCACCCTAGGTTTGCCAATCTGTGGGGTACCATTTAAAATTAATGGCAAGCCTAAAGAGCAGAGTATTTGTCTGTGTGCCAGGAACGAGCGCGATTTTGCGCGTGTTATGCCACACACAGTAACGTTGAACCAAACATTGGGCGGGGGTGCCTCCAGACTGAAAATACTTTTCAAGGGCGCAACAAATGTAAAAAGTTTGAGAAACACTGGACAAATGTACACGCAGGACAAATAGCATTGCCAACTCTTTATTTTGAAATGAAAGAGAAGTGCCAATTCACAGTTCAGCACACATTGGCCTCTTCAAGTAGAACTACACCCTCCTGTCCTTCACAGCCAAGGAAGCTTAGCCTCTGATCTGCAGTTTCCATCATGCTGCACATGTGATCAGTTCAGACACCAGACATTTGATAGGTTGACAGTTCAATTGAGATTAAAATCAACTGTGGCAAATCATCTGTGACAGATCATTGACGGCCTGCTTTGAATGTAATCACTTTGGGAAGTGGTTCAATTGATGGGTTTCGTTTCGCTTTAACTCGTTCTTCTCCGGGGTAATGTAAACCTCAGTGACCAGATTAAAGCGCTAGCAAACTCGGCTTTTTAACTTCTACCTACAGGTAAGCCTACAATAAGGTTTACCTGTAAAATTAATATCTCCTAAACCTGCATGGTTTAGGAGACATTCGCCCTGCATGCAGACGCTGACACCAGCGGCTGCTGGTTTCCTTGCCGGAAAGTGAACTCCCGCGCATGTACGTCATCGCGGCTCTGGCCCACTCACAGCGCTGGAGCCGCCGAACCCGGAAGAGACGCTGGGGGAAGATGTCAGCCGCCTCAGCAGTGTCCGGGCAACCATGTCGGGGCTTCGTTCTTAGGCAAGTATTTCATAATGTGCTAGTATGCGATGCATACTAGCACATTATGCCTTTGTCCTGCAGGGTTTGTTGGTTTTTTTTTTGAGGATACAACCGCTTTAAATTCTGGAGTTCTTGTTTGGCACCAATTTATTTTAGGCTGAACGCCATGTAAAATGAATACGCAGATGAGATGCAGCAGCTTTAGCAGACTCTCAACATTTCAGATTGCCTCCTGAGGGGCTCATCTGTTTCTACCCATGTGTGGGCTGCTCTATCACCGGCAGACAGCTGCATGCCCGTCATTGCTTTAAACTGGCCCAGTGGCCACAACTATTCGCATCCACCCGAGAAATCTGGCTGAAGGAACTGCCTGAATTCCTATTGCAGCGGGCACATTTTTGCCATGTACATGAGGCCTCCACATACACCTGTGAGATAACACTGGGAAAAAGACATGTACATATGAATTGTTTTTAACCACTTGCTGCCCAGCCGCTGTACTTATACTGCGGCAGGTCAGCTCTGTCTGTACCTGTACGCCGTACACCACTAGTGGGGGCACATGCGCCAATTGGCTACAGGGGGAGCCAATCAGCGGGGCACGCAGCCGCAATGTGCACCAGGCATCCGTGATCACCTCCCGTGGAGAAAGAACGGCGGTATGCCATTGTAAACATGGCAGACCGCTGTTCTGTCAGTAATAAAACACAGGGATCCTGTGTTCTTATTTAGGAACACAGGTCTCTCTGTTCATCAAGCCCATCCCCCACACAGTTAGAAAGCATCCCCCCCCCAGGGACACATTTTACCCTTTGATCATCCCTGGTGTTAACCCCTTCCTTGCCAGTAGTACAGTAACAGTGCAAATATTTACTGGTCCCAAGTGTCAAAAATGTCCGTTAGGTGTCTGATCTGTCCGTCGCAATCCCACTAAAAATCACTGGATCCCCACCATTACTAGTCAAAATAAAAAAAAATAAAAAATGATAAATCTATCCCCTAGTTTGTAGACTCAATAACTTTTGCCCAAACAAATCAATATATGCTTTTTTTTTTACCAAAAATATGTAGCAGAATACATATTGGCTTAAAATGATGAAAACATTTGATTCTTTACATTTTTTTTATTGGGAATGTTTTATAGCAGAAAGTAAAAAATTATTGTTTTTTTTTTTTTCCAAAATGTTCACTTTTTTTCATTTATAGCACAAAAAAAAAAAAAAAAAAAAAAAAAAAAAAAAAAAAAAAATCGCAGAGGTGATCAAATACCACCAAATAAAAGCTCTATTCGTCAGGAAAAAAAGGGCATGAAATTTTATCTGGGGTACAGCATCGCACGACCACGCAATTGTCAGTTAAAATAACACAGTTCGGTATCACAAAAAATAGCCTGGTCATTAAAAGGAATAAAACCTTCCAGTCCGGAAGTGGTTAAATATGTGACATCATTCCATGAACTCAAAATTATACTTGACAACACATTTATCAGTTTTCATGGGCTCGTACTGCCACCTACTGTCATTAATTGGTATAGCACGTTAAAATTGGAAGCAGAGCAAAGTGCTAATCTTCCTCTAGCAAAATAAGATCTAGTCTCACAAAAGTGGTGAGCAATATCCCACAAAAGATTGTCTGCTGAAGATCAGAGAGAAATACCACAGAATGCATACTCTGAAATCAAACCGGATTTAAGTTACTGATCCTGTTTTTAATAATATCTAAACCCAACGCCCAAGTGACTTCCAGTGCACAGCACTAAAGACTCAAAAGATCAACCTTTCCATCTACTTTGTGAACTACAGAGCCACCCCCTCCCCCACAGTCCTGCACTCTTGTGACCTATTTTCAGCAGACAGCGGGTTGAAGCTCGCTGTCGGCTGATGTCAGAGCCGGTCCAGGCTCAGGTAAGATCCCGACAAAGTCTGAATGCACCCACATGCCTGAAGCAGCACCCGGCTTAGCCTTTCAGCAAGCTGCTAAGAGCTCAAGCCGGTGTTCTGCCGAAAACTCCAACTTGCCGACATTGCCAACGCCGTTATTTCTAGTGAGTGTACCCCAGGAATAATTGGAGACTTCAACAACTTGGGGTTTTCACATACCAGCAGCCTATACACTCCAGTAGATGCTATAATTAGTGCAGATTGTTAGTTCACCCGCTAGTAACCAGAAACATGGCCACCTCCATAGCGGCGACAACTAGCGGGCGGACTAACAATCTGCACTAATTATAGCGTGTACCGGAGTGTAAAGGCTGCCGGTGTTCTCTGAAAACCAAGCGGTCAAAATCTCCAAATATTCCCGATGTACACTCCCCGGAAATAACGTGGTTGGAGATCTCGGCAAGTTGGCGTTTTCGGCAGAACACCGGCTGTTCCCACCCCTCCATAGCCCGGGGGCAGTGCAGAGAGCCGAGTGATCGGTGGGGTTTAATCGCTCGATACTAAGGGTTCCAGGCACCGGGAAAAAGATGCAGCATCCATCTAAGTAAGAATGATTCTTAAAAAAAAGACATAAATCTTTTATAAATAAGCTACCAATGCACCACAATGCAGTGAAAACTGGATCTGCACTTTTTTTTCCCTGCTGTAATGCTTCACGACCATCGGTAGAGCAGTATCCTGCAAAGCGCACATAAATAATACTAGCGATCGACCGATATCGATTTTCCAGCCACCCTTCAGGCCCATAGCGGATATTCTTCACATTTAATGTTTTTATTTTTACATTGTACTTTTAATTTTTATTTTATTTTATCACTTTTAGTGCTGTCACAAGGAACGTAAACATGCCTTGTGACCATAACAGGCAGTGACAGGTACTCTTTATGGAGGGATCTGGGGTCTGTAAGACACAAAACTCCTCCTCTTTACTTGAAAGCATTCAAAACGGCAAGTTTGGCTGTTTTGAATGCGGTCATTTTTTTTCAAATCTGGCGGTACAACCACTTGAAGCAATATCGGCAAGTTTGTGGCCAATACCGATACTTCAAAAAAAGTGAATATCAGCCCCACTGATAATCGGTCGATCCATAAATAAAACCCTCAAAACCTATGCCATGATTAACCACTTAAGGACCGACCACCGCAGATTTACTGCGGCAGGCTGGCCCTCCTGCGCGAACTGACGTAGCCCTACGTCGGTTGCACGGCTGCTGCTAAGGGGCGAGCGTGCGCCGCCGCGCTCCCGCCCCCACTCAGCAGGGAGGACTCCTATGCATGGAGCCGGTGGCTCCGATTTCCGCGGTCACCTGCGATCGCTCCCCGCTGTAAGAGAACAGTCAGCTATTGTAAACACAGCCGACCATTCTTTTCTCTGGAATTATCACAGAGCGCCTGTGATCCTTCTATAAAGGATCACAGGTCTCTGATCATTTCAAAAGCCTAACCCCCATACAGTTAGAATCACTCCACTAGGCTTACATTTAACCCCTTGATCACTCACTGTCAGTGTCATTATTACAGTTAGGGTCCATGTACACGGGACGCTGGAAATGGTCTTTTAGGAGCAGTTGGGCGTTTTTTTCAGAAGCCCCTGAACCCATCTACATTTTATCTTATCTGTCCATGTACACCAGGTCGTTTACAGTCATTTGCAGGCAGTTGCGTTCAGGGACTTTTTTTAGAACGCAATTATTTGCGTTCGAACGTGTGTTTCCCGGCGTTCCAAACGCACAAACGCGTCCGAACGCGATGACCCGCGTTTAGCGTTCCCGTTTTTCCATTTTAAAGGGGAATCATTTTTTTGACCTCTAGGAACGCTTCTAAACGCAAACGCCCCCAAACGCCGATAAACGCCCGCTAAACGCGGGTACAAACGCGACCGAACGGACGTTTCAAACGTCCTAAAAATTCCAGCATTCAAAAGGGACTTTTAACAACGTCCCGTGTACATGGAGCCTAATGGCACTTTTCCACTGCAAGTACCGGCTCGTACCAGGTCGGCTCTACTCGGCCCTGCTTGGCCTGGTTTGCTTTTCCACTGCTGGTACTGCATGGTATAGTGTCGGAACGGTTCGGTACGGTATGGTATAGGTTTGCTTTTCCACTAAAGTAGTACTAAAGTTAAGTGGGTGGGATAACAACGGGGTGGGTGGGATTCTCTGACCAATCAGTGGCTAGTAGTGACTGCATGCAAAGGATTGTGGGATATGGTACCAGTTTGGTACCTGTTGGAACCACAATCGAGTAGGTACTGTTTTTCAGGGCCGTACCGTTCGGTTCCATGCAGTGGAAAAGCAAACCTATACCGTACCGTACCGAACCGTTCCGACCCTATACCATGCGGTACCAGCAGTGGAAAAGCACAAAAGCAGGCCGAACTGGTACGGTTCCATGCAGTGGAAAAGCGCCATAACAGTGCATATTTTTGGCACTGATTACTGTAGTATTGTCACTGGTCCCCCAAAAGTGTCAAAAATGTCTGTTAAGTCTGTCTGCTGCAATGTCGCAGTCCCGCTAAAAATCACAGATCGCCGCTATTACTAGTAAAAAAAAAAAAAACACAAAAATGACATAAATCTTTACCATAGTTGGTAAACCAATTAAAATACACTTACTGCGATTTTTATTTTTACCAAAAATATGTAGCAGATAACAAATTGGCCTAAAATGTTAAAAAAAAAATTATTTTTTTTTTTCTTTTTGGGAATGTTATATAGCAGAATGTGAAAAATATTGTTTTTTTTCATTCAGAATTGTTGCTCTTTTTTTGTTTATAGCGAAAAAAAAAAAAAAAAACACGCAGAAGTGATCAACTACCACCAAAAGAAAGCTCCATTGGTGGGGAAAAAAGGGACATCAATTTTATTTAGGTACAGCATCGCACAACTGTGTAATTGTCCGTTAAATGAACGCAGTGTCGAATCGCAAAAAATGGCCTGGTCATTAACCACTTGCCAACTGCCGCACGACTATTTACTGCGGCAGGCAACCCCGTACAGGCAAAGTGACGTAGTACTACGTCGATCGCCTGAGAGCCTCTAGGGGCGAGCGTGCCCCGCCGGAGGCGCGCTCCCGCCCCCGCTCGTTCCCTGACATGTCCGCGCATGTGACCGGTGGACCCGATGTCCGACGGTCACCCGCGATCTCCCGGTACAGAGGGAGAAAGGCAGGCGGCTAATGTAAACAAAGCCGCCTGTCATTCTCCCTGATCTAACTGCAGAGATCATACGATCCTGCTATGTAGGATCGTATGTCTCTGTGGTTACATAACTAGCCACACCCCTTTACAGTTAGAAGCACGCCTCTAGGGACACACTTAACCCCTGCATCACCAATAAAGTTAACCCTTTCCTTGCCAGTGTCATTTTTACAGTAACAGTGCATATGTATAGCACTGATTACTGTAGTAATGTCACTGGTACCCCCAAAAGTGTCAAAAATGTCAGTCAGTCAAGGGTCCGATCCGTCCGCCACAAAAAAAATCGCAGATCACCGCCATTACTCGTTAAAAAAAAAAAAACAATAAAAATGACAAAAATCTTTCCCTTAGTTAGTAAACGCAATAACTTTTGCGCAAACCAATCAAAATACGCTTATTGCGATTTTTTTTACCAAACATATGTAGCAGAAAACAAATTGGCCTGAAATGTTAAAAAATTTAGATTTTTACATTTTTTGGGGGGAATTTCATATAAAAAATGTGAAAAATATTGTTATTTTTTCAAAATTGTCGCTCTATTTTTGTTTATAGCGCAAAAAGTAAAAATCGCACAGGTGATCAAATACCACCAAAAGAAAGCTCTGTTTGTGGGGAAAAAAGGACATCAATTTCATTTGGGTACAGTGTCGCACGACCGCGCAATTGTCCGTTAAAGTCACGCAGTGCCGAATCGCAAAATAGGGCCTGATCTTTTAGCAGCCAAATCCTCCGGGGCTTAAGGGGGCAAATCCTTTCCGGTCCAGAAGTGGTTAAGTATGAATGGCAGCTAAGTAACATAATAAAACCAGGATGCAGGGGATGCGTTAAGGTAAAAAAAAAAAAAAAAGACATATACAGTGGGTACGGAAAGTATTCAGACCCCCTTACATTTTTCACTCTTTGTTATATTGCAGCCATTTGCTAAAATCATTTAAGTTCATTCTTCTTCCTCATGAATGTACACATAGCACCCCATACTGACAGAAAAACACAGAATTGTTGACATTGTTGCAGATTTATTAAAAAAGAAAAACTGAAATATCACATGGTCCTAAGTATTCAGACCCTTTGCTCAGTATTTAGTAGAAGCCCCCTTTTGATCTAATACAGCCAGGAGTCTTTTTGGGAAAGATGCAACAAGTCTTTCACACCTGGATTTGGGGATCCTCAGCCATTCCTCCTTGCAGATCCTCTCCAGTTCTGTCAGGTTGGATGGTAAATGTTGGTGGACAGCCATTTTTAGGTCTCTCCAGAGAAGCTCAATTGGGTTTAAGTCAGGGCTCTGGCTGGGCCATTCAAGAACAGTCACGGAGTTGTTGTGAAGCCACTCCTTCGTTATTTTAGCTGTGTGCTTAGGGTCATTGTCTTGTTGGAAGGTAAACCTTCGGCCCAGTCTGAGGTCCAGAGCACTCTGGAGAAGGTTTTTGTCCAGGATATCCCTGTACTTGGCCGCATTCATCTTTCCCTCGATTGCAACCAGTCGTCCTGTCCCTGCAGCTGAAAAACACCCCCACAGCATGATGCTGCCACCACCATGCTTCACTGTTGGGACTGTATTGGACTGGTGATGAGCAGTGCCTGGTTTTCTCCACACATACCGCTTAGAATTAAGGCCAAAAAGTTCTATTTTGGTCTCATCAGACCAGAGAATCTTATTTCTCACCATCTTGGAGTCCTTCAGGTGTTTTTTAGCAAACTCCATGCGGGCTTTCATGTGTCTTACACTGAGGAGAGGCTTCCGTCGGGCCACTCTGCCATAAAGCCCCGACTGGTGGAGGGCTGCAGTGATGGTTGACTTTCTACAACTTTCTCCCATCTCCTGACTGCATCTCTGGAGCTCAGCCACAGTGATCTTTGGGTTCTTCTTTACCTCTCTCACCAAGGCTCTTCTCCCCCGATAGCTCAGTTTGGCCAGACGGCCAGCTCTAGGAAGGGTTCTGGTCGTCCCAAACGTCTTCCATTTGAGGATTATGGAGGCCACTGTGCTCTTAGGAACCTTAAGTGCAGCAGAAATCTTTTTGTAACCTTGGCCAGATCTGTGCCTTGCCACAATTCTGTCTCTGAGCTCTTCAGGCAGTTCCTTTGACCTCATGATTCTCATTTGCTCTGACATGCATTGTGATCTGGAAGGTCTTATATAGACAGGTGTGTGGCTTTCCTAATCAAGTCCAATCAGTATAATCAAACACAGCTGGACTCAAACGAAGGTGTAGAACCATCTCAAGGATGATCAGAAAAAATGGAAAGCACCTGAGTTAAATATATGAGTGTCACAGCAAAGGGTCTGAATACTTAGGACCATGTGATATTTCAGTTTTTCTTTTTCAATAAATCTGCAACAATGTCAACAATTCTGTGTTTTTCTGTCAGTATGGGGAGCTGTGTGTACATTCATGAGGAAGAAGAATGAACTTAAATGATTTTAGCAAATGGCTGCAATATAACAAAGAGTGAAAAAATTAAGGGGGTCTGAATACTTTCCGTACCCACTGTATATATATGTCTTCCCTTCACAACATCTTTAAGCCCACTAGCAGCTTTAATAAAGCTTCAAGAAAACCACTGAATGCTTTGTAAAATCTTGCTGTACTAAAACCTGTGTGAACAAAGTTTTAGGTTTTTTTTTTTTTTAAAATGGCATAAAAAAATAAAGTTGTTTTAATGTGAATAAAAATGGACTTTCAATTAAAATCAGCAGCCAGCTAAGATTTTCGAAAAACTCGCCCCCCCAAAAAAAAAAAAAAAAAAGAAGAAGAGGTTTCTCTGTAACCATGCCAACCATACCATTATTGGGGGTACTCTGTACACAGAGATTACATTTCCTGCTCACGTAATTGACTGCTGTTTCCAGAAGTTCTTTTATTACAACTCTGGGACTGATTAGATCACTAAAAACAGACCCTCCTACACATCGCTCAGGAAATAGGAAGTTATTGTATCTGATTCAACAGAAAAGAACGAGAATAAACAGTTCAAACGTTTTCTGCAATCCTTCCAATATACAGTGGATATAAAAAGTCTACACACCCCTGTTAAAATGTCAGGTTTCTGTGATGTAAAATAATGAGACAAAGATAAATAATTTTAGAACTTTTTCGACCTTTAATGTGATCTACAAACTGTACAACTGAATTAAAAAACAAACGGGGGGGGGGGGGGTAGAAGTAAAAATTTAATTGAATGTGGTTGCATAAGTGTGCACACCCTCCTAGGACTTGGGATGCAGCTGTGTTCAGGATTAAGCAATCACATTCAAACTTATGTTAAATAGGAGTTCTTACACACCTGCGCCATCATTTAAATGTCTAACCCAAAATAAAGTTCAGCTGTTCTAGTAGGTCTTTCCTGACTTTTTTTTAGTCCCATCCTACAGCAAAAGCCATGGTCCACAGAGAGCTTCCAAAGCATCAGAGGGATCTCATTGTAAAAAGGTATCAGTCAGGAGAAGGGTACAAAAGAATTTAAAGGAAGTAGATATACCATGGAACACAATGAAGACAGTCTTTATCATAAAGTGGAGAAAATATGGCACAACAGTGACCGTACCAATAACTGGACGTCCCGCCAAAACTGATGAAAAGACAAGAAGAAAACTGGTCAGGGAGGCTGCTAAGAGGCCTACAGCAACATTAAAGGAGCTGCAGGAATATCTGGCAAGTACTGGCTGTGTGGTACATGTGACAACAATCTCCAGTATTCTTCATATGTCTGGGCTATGGGGTAGAGTGGCAAGACAGAAGACTTTTCTTAAGAAAAACATCCAAGCCTGGCTAAATTTTGCAAAAACACATCAGAAGTCTCCTAAAAGCATGGGAAATATGTTATGGTCTGAAGAAACCAAGGCTGAACTTTTTGGACATAATTCCAAAAGATAGGTTTGGCATAAAAACAACACTGCGCATCACCAAAAGAACACCATACCCACAGTGAAGCATGGTGGTGGCAGCATAGTGATTTGGGGCTGTTTTTCTTCAGCTGGGTCAAGGTAGAGGGTATTATGAACATTTCCAAATACCAGTCAATATTGGCACAAAACCTTCAGGCTTCTGCTAGAACGCTGAACATAAAGAGGAACTTCATCTTTTAGCATAGTAACGATCCCAAACATACATCCAAATCAAGGAATGGCTTTACCAGAAGATGATTGAAGTTTTGGAATGGCCCAGCCAGAGCCCAGACCTGAATCTAATTGAAAATCTGTGGGGTGATCTGCAGAGAGCTGCGCACAGGAGATGCCCTCGAAAACTGACAGATTTGGAGTGTTTTTGCAAAGAGTGGGCAAATGTTGCCAAGTCAAGATATGCCATGCTGATAGACTCCCAAAAAGACTGCAATAAAGTGCTATAATAAAATCAAAAGGTGCTTCAACAAAGTGTTAATTTAAGGGTGTGCACACTTTTGCAATCATATTTTTTTCGTTTTTTATTTTTACTTCCCTCCACCTAAAAGATTTCACTTTGTTGTTCAACTGAATTGTACAGTTTATTGGTCACATTAAAAGGTGGAAAAAATTCTGAAATGATTTAGCTTTGTCTCATTTTTTTCATCACAGAACCCTGACATTTTATATTCACTGTATATAAAATGACCTGGAGAGGGAAAATAAAAACATGTTATACTTACCTGCTCTGTGCAATTGTTCGGCACAGAGCGGTCCCAAGCCTCCTCTTCCAGGATCCCCCACCAGCAAGGTTTGCTCCTACTTTTTGGTCTCTGCCCCCAAAGCAAGCACTTGTTTCAGAGCTGGGCTGTGTGTGTCCACAAACAAACACAGTGCATCTCAGCCCCGCCCCACTCCCTCCTCACAGGTTTTTGACTGACAGTATCAACAGCCAATGCCTCCAGCTGCTGCCTCTGAGGAGACAGAGGTAGAGACTCGGGCACAGCGCTGGATCAAAAGAGGAGCCAGGTAAGTATTTGGGAAGGGGGTTGAGAGGAGCTGATATTGGAAGACGGTTATGTTACCTTTATGCATAGAATGGTAAAAAAAAACCCTTAAGGGTAACCCCACTTTTGTGGAGAAATAAAACAACAAAAAAGAAAAAACAATATAGCATATCCAATTGCAGCACAAATCATATTGTATTTGAATGTTATTAAAATTACCTTTCCTTTTCAATCTGCAACTGTTGTAATTTTCTAAAAATGCAATGCAATATGGCTACCTGGAGCTGTTCTGTACACAGAATGTATACTGACCACACCCCAGAAACATCATTTCCTGCTTGTGTGATTGGCTCACCAATTTTCCCAGAAGTCTGCCTAAGATACAAGTCAGATTTTTGGCATCCCCTGTAGCAAAAATGTCAGTTTTGGTGAGATAATCCCAATAGGAACATGTCTAAAGGGATGCAGGCCCAGCCGCTTCCTCAGAGCCCTGCAGCTGCCACAGCTGATTGTCAATTATGAAATTATTCCCATTAGACCCACTCAGCACAGAGAAACAAACAAGGATTTCTTCAGAACAACAAAAGGTAGGAATCTGCAAACAAGTTTGTTAAAATCCTTGTAATGTACATAGATCACCCAGAGGGGATTTTTTTTCCCCTCAAAAGTGGAGTTACGCTTTAAAGTGGTTCTAAAGGCTCAAGATTTTTTTTTTAACCTTCTATGCATGAAGGTAAAAAACCTGTGTGCAGCAGCGATCCAGTGATGTGCACAAAAGTCTCGGCTCTTCAGACTCTCCCTCCTCATTGGCTGAGAGAGCAGTGGCCATTGGCTCCCGCTGCTGCCAACCGCAGCCAGTGAGCCAATGAGAAGATAAAGGGGGCAGGGCTGAGCTGCGGCTCCATGTCTGAATGGACGCACAGAGCAGTGGCTCAGAAATGCGCCTGCTCGGGTGTCCCCACAGGAAGGGTTTTGCTGTTGGGGCACTTGGCAGGAGGAATGAGCCAGGAGCACTGGTGGGGGACCCAAGAAGAGGAGGATCTGGGCTGCTCTGTGCAAAACCACTGCACAGACCAGGTAAGTATAACATGTTTGTTGTAAAAAAAAAAAAAAAGAAAAAAACACTTGAATATCATTTTAAGCCTTTAGAGCCATTAATGCGGTATTAAACCCAAAAACAAAAACGATCATATTGCAGCTTACCAATTCTTCGATGTGGTGGCTGCATTTGGTTTTTTTTTTTTTTCTGCTCTTTCTGCTGCTTTTTTTGCATGTTGATCCTGCCAGTAAGTCTTGGGCCCCTTTCACGCAGTCCGGTCCGTTAGGCGGACTCCGTTTATCTCAGCGGGGGAATCAATCCGCCGATCCCCCACTAAGCAGGAGGATGGCAGGTCCCCATGCATCTCTATGGGGGAATCGGATGAGAACGGATCATCTGTCAATTCTCATCCGATAGGATCCACCAGAGAGATGGAAAAACTGAATTTTTGTAAAATCTTACCTGTAAAATTCCTTTCTCTCTCTGAGTCCTCTGACAGTCGCCGCCGCCTCCAAGTCATCACTATTGGGCTTGATGGTTTCGGCCTTCGAGGCGATACCCTTTGCTCAGTTTCACACACTGTCTCTCCAAGCGGAGATTCTGGCCAGGTGGGACAGACTTCCTCAGTCAGAGTGTCTCATTGAGTCGTCAGACCAGATTGGGAGGCGGCGGCGACTGTCGGAGGACGCAAGAGAAATAGGGTTTTCATCCGTCCGGTTTTGACGGATCGGATGTCAGTGGACATGTCTCCGCTGACATTCGATAACCCATAGAGATGCATGGGGCATCCGTTCAGATCCGCCTGAAAAAACGGACAGGCGGATCTGAACGGATTCCTTTAACAAATCAAGCTATCCAGCAAAAGTGTCAGTTAACAGAAATAAGAAACAAAACATTTAAACACTGGCAGGGGTGCTTACAATGGTCAGCTTCATTTATATAAAACCCTTATCCCAAGAAGAAGAAGAAAAATTGTTTTTGTGATTGCTTTAAAAGTGTGACGATGCTTCTGTTCAAAGGTATCTCCATTGCTCCCCCCTCCAGAGTGGAGAAACTCTAAGATCAGAAGTGTGTTACTGGCCGGATTGCCAAAAGAAAATAAAGGGGAAAAAAGCCTAAAAAAAGGAGACTAATGCAGCCATCACACGCAGGGACTGGTAAGTGGTAATATAGTACATTTTTGTTCGGGTTTAATACTGCTTAAATATGTAATGGTCCACTTCTGTATTAATAGATTCAGTCTCCACCTCAGTCATGGGAACATAAAATCTAACATTTCATTTAAGCCATTACTTCATTCTGAGCTCCTGTGAGTGGACTACATTAGAATCCACTTGGGAATATCATACTGAAAACGTTCGCTGTCATTTGTTCCGCAGCAGTTATATTTGTACTTTTATGGCACACTTCAGCGGTCACCTCGGTTACTAGAATCGTTAGGCAATGACTCCGCTACAAGAAGCCAAGTTGCTAATTAACACATCCCTGTGTTTCATAGGGAGAGGCTGGTACAAGGCTCTAACAGACATGTGTATACAAAGATCACAGCAACCAATCAATGAACCTTTAAAGCACCTGTGGCCTACCAGAGAACATAAATAAATGAGATATCAGCAGGAGACCTAAAGGAACAGATATCACATTAGGGTCTGCTATTGATGCATACATTCTAGACCCAATTTCCATCTGTTCCATATTGACACTCGATGTGCTCCTCAACAACTTCCAAACTGCAAAACTACCACTAAAGCCTCGTACACACACAACGATTATCAGCCGACCGATCGGCCGACTTTTGTCCAGTGTTGTTGTGTTGGTTGAAATGTGCTCTAGACTGCACACTAATTTTTTCGGCCAACAACAACCAACTTCAGAAGTGATGTCATGTGCTGGTTTACTTTCCGTGTGTTTTTTCTTCTCTGAGCATGCCCAGTCTTGCTCATCTGACTTTTGTCTGCCGAAATCTGTACTGACTGAAGAACAACCGGCCGTTCTGTTGACGGCCAACAAAAATTTTATAGCATGCACACCAGATTTTGTTCGGCCGAAAAGTCGCAGTTGGTTGTTGGAAGCATCATACTAACAAGCCGACAATTGGCCGATTGACGATGGCCGAACATTCACGGCCAACAATCGTTGCGTGTGTACGAGGCTTTACTTGAAACAAAATGTCCATTGTGAATGGTTTTAACAACCAGAAGATGGTGTCTCAACCTCATTCCAGAGAGGGCCCACACTTGTTTTGAAAGGCCAGTCTACCCATAAATGATACATTAATTTTGTTAGAACGCGACGCATGTTACGGTACATTGCGTTGCAGCACATTAACATGGGCTGTGATAAAATTATAATTTTACTGCAGAGGATTGGTGTGAACAAGCCATACACATAGAAAGTATTTTTGCCTGGTCTTGCATTGGGATTGCGTTGGTCAACATTGTCCAATAAGGCTGGTGTGAACCAGCATTTACGGTTGGGTAAATGCAAGCAAGACACGAGGTGTGTCTAAAAGGTTTGGTGAATGGTCCGATATCCCAACGGCAACATGGGCCAGGCTGGCACACATGCACATAGCTATCCAGAAACGTCAAGAAGCGCCATCTAGCGGTGAGTACAGGTGAAAGAACCAGCACCTACCGGATGGTAAAGAGACTCGGTCCGCATCCGGACCGTGGTCCACCATTTAGGGATGCCTGGACTACACCATAGCTGAGTAAAGACAGGCATGGGACTTGCCCTAAACTAAACTATGACTGGACAAAAACGAACAGCAGCACACAAATTCAACCATCACTCTAATCCTACTTAGTTCTGTCAGCAACTGGCTTATAGTGCCGCGGTTCCCTTTTCTAGCTGGGGTGCTGCATGAAGGGTATTCCAGAATTAAAACAGATTTTAGGTACATGTAGCTAACTGTTTAAAAAAAAACGGAATTTTTGTAAAATCTTACCTGTAAAATTCCTTTCTCTGAGTCCTCCGACAGTCGCCGCCTCTTCATATTCGTCACATATGGGGTATTAGACTTTGCTCCGAAGGAGTAGCTAGGCAACAGAATATGTTAACAATAAAGCTTTAACATATCCCACCCTCAAGGGGTGGTCCCCTCAGTCAATACCCTCCTACTTCCTGCAACCATATCTCAGTTTTAGTGGAATAGCAGTAGAGTATACATTCAAACCCCAAAAGAGGGGCGGGGGCGGCGACTGTCGGAGGACTCAGAGAAAGGAATTTTACAGGTAAGATTTTACAAAAATTCCGTTTTCTCTTACGTCCTCCGACAGTCGCCGCCTCTTCATATTCGTCACATATGGGGACGTCCCAAAGCAGTGCAAACATGAGGGGTGGGAAACGCATCCGCGCCGAAAGGCAACGCAGTCTCCACATCAAAGAAAGGAACCTTACCAAAGGAAGGAAACCAGCTGGGCAACAGCAAAAATAAGTGCTCAACAGGAGCAACAACCCAGGAAAAGACAAAAAACCCAGGGGATACAAAAAACTATCCCAACAGCCAGGAGTCCCCAACAAGGGACCCTAGGGAACAGCCGCACTAAGAACCTTGCGGCCAAAGGAAGCATCCGCCGATGCCTGAACATCTACTTTGTAGAATTTTGTGAAAGTGTGCACGGTCGACCAAGTCGCCGCCTTACACACCTGGGCTACAGAAGCCCCATGACGGCAGGCCCAAGACGTACTCAGAGATCTAGTAGAGTGCGCCTTCACAGGCACAGGGGGAACCTTCCCCTGCAAGGCATAGGCCTGTTCAATGGTCTGCCTGATCCATTTGGCGATGGTAGAGGCCGAAGCCGCCATGCCCTTCCGAGGACCCTCTGGAAGAACAAACAAGGAGTCCGTCTTACGAAAAGACTCAGTCGATTTAAGGTAAACCCTTATCGCCCGAACAACATCCAGAGAGTGCAATCTCATCTCCTTTGGATGTTTAGGCTTCGTGCACAACGAAGGCAAAACAATATCCTCGTTAAGATGGAATTCCGAAACTCGTTTCGGCAGAAAAGAAGGATTAGGTCGCAAGACCACCTTATCCAAATGAACAACCAGGTACGGAGACTTGCAGGACAAAGCCGCCAGTTCCGACACTCTGCGAGCCGAAGTGATCGCCACCAAAAAGGCGACCATTTTGGACAACATAGACAACGAGATCTCCCTGATCTGTTCAAAAGGAGCACGTTGTAACACAGATAGAACGAGATTCAAGTCCCAAGGGGGCAAAGGATCCCTCCTAGGAGGAACCAGATGCCGCACACCCTGAATAAAGGTGCCAACCAAGGAGTTGGAAGCCACGGGACGTTGAAACAGAACGGCCAGCGCAGACACCTGACCCTTTATCGTAGCCAGCGCCAAACGCCGATCGACACCCGTCTGAAGGAAAGACAGCACACGGGAAACCGAGTACGTGCGGGGTGAAAACCCCCTGGACTCACACCAGGCAAAATAGGCCTTCCAAGTACGGTAATAAACCTTCCCCGAGGAAGACTTCCTCGCGTTGATCAAAGTATGAACGACCTCTGGAGAGAGACCCTTCTCCTTCAGGACCTCGGTCTCAACAGCCAGGCCGTCAAAGTTAGCGACTGTAAAGCAGGATGGTAAATCGGTCCTTGAGACAGTAGATCGTCTCGAAGAGGCAGACGCCAAGGGGCGTCGACCGCCAGATTCACGAGGTCTGCGTACCAGGACCGGCGAGGCCAGTCCGGTGCCACAAGAATCACCGTGCTGCGTTCCGAGTGTAACCTGCGAAGGAACCTGGACAGCAACTGAATCGGTGGAAACGCGTACATCAGCCTGTACTGATGCCACGGGCCCACTAACGCGTCCGACGCGTCTGCCCGAGGGTCGCGCGTCCTTGCCACGAACCTCTTCACCTTGTAGTTGAGGCGAGACGCGAACAGGTCCACATCTGGAAGACCCCACTTCGCGCACAACATCTGGAAGACAGCCGGGTGGAGAGACCATTCCCCCTGATCCAGGGTCTGGCGACTCAGATAGTCCGCCTGCCAGTTCTCCACTCCCGGAATGTGAACCGCCGTTATCGCCGGGACATGAGTCTCGGCCCAAGATAGAATGTCGGCCACTTCTCGAGCCGCTCGGGCACTCCTGGTGCCCCCTTGGTGGTTGATGTAGGCCACCGCCGTGGCATTGTCCGTCTGCACCCGAACCGGGCAGCCCTGCAGCCGGTCCGTCCAGCGATGAAGACAGAGCCTTATCGCACGCAATTCCAGAATGTTGATCGGGAGGGAAGACTCCCCCTCCGACCAGGTCCCCTGGGCGGACAGAACGCCCAGAACACCACCCCAGCCCGACAGGCTGGCATCCGTGGTGATTACCGTCCACGAGATCGGACGAAACGACTTGCCCCCGGACACCAACGGGGACTGGAGCCACCACAGAAGGTTTTCCCTGGTGCGATGACTCAACGAGATCTGAAGATCCAGGGATTGAGGTCGCCCGTCCCACCTGGACAGGATCTCCGCTTGGAGACCCCGCGTGTGAAACTGCGCGAAAGGAATCGCCTCGAAGGCCGAGACCATCAATCCCAGACATCTCATACACGTCCGCAGAGACGAGTGTGGAACGTCCCTGAGGGACCTGACTTCCTCCTGAAGAGTCCTGAGTTTGTCTTTCGGCAGGAAGACCTTCGCCTGCACCGAGTCCAGTATCATTCCCAGATAGGGGAGACGAACCGACGGACTCAGTGTCGACTTTGGAACATTTATCGTCCAACCAAACTCCTGCAGAGTTTGCATTGTGACAGACAGGTCCTCCTCCAGACCCTGTCTGGTTGCAGACCGAACCAGAATGTCGTCCAGATACCCCAGGACAGAAATGCCCTGGGCCCTCAATAATGCCAGAACCGGTGCAAGCACCTTGGTGAAGACCCGCGGAGCCGAGGCGAGACCAAAGGGCAACGCCACGAACTGGTAGTGATCCTCCGCAATGGCAAATCGAAGGTATCTCTGATGACCCTCGAATATGGGGATGTGAAGGTACGCATCCTTCAAATCGATGGAGGCCATGAATTCCCCCGGAACGAGGGCAGCCACCACCGAGCGCAGGGATTCCATGCGGAACTTGCGAACCCGCACAGAGCGGTTCAGAGCCTTCAAGTCCAGAATCGGACGAACCTTGCCCTCCTTCCTGGGCACGGTGAACAGATTGGAATAAAACCCCCGAAATCTGTCCCGATGAGGCACCGGAACCACCACTCCCTGAGCCCTCAGGTCCCGCACCGCCAGGTGCAGATCCCGCAGGCGCTCTGGAGACAGTTGAAGATTTGAGGGAAAAAATCTGCTCTCCGGCCGAGAGAGAAACTCGATCTTGTACCCAGATCGAACGATTTCCAGAACCCATCTGTCCCGCACACGGGCCAACCAGGGCTGAAGAAAACCGAGCAAGCGTCCCCCCACCCCAAAACTGGGTGAGGGCGCCCCTTCAGGCCGAACTGTTATGGGCTGCAGGTCCGGATTGGCCGGACTTCTGTTTCCCAGACCAGGGCTTCTTCTGAGAGCCTTGGCCTTTGAACGGTTTGCCCTTGTAGTGCGGCCGAAAGGCACGAAAGGACCCCTGAGGGGGCCGAAAATTAGCATGCTTCTTCCCAGAAGCCCCCTTAGCCTTGGGGAAATGGGGCAAGAGAGTGCTCTTACCCCCGGTGATCCCCTTAATCAACACATCCAGGGACTCCCCAAAAAGGCGAGACCCATCATAAGGCAGATTGGCTAAGGTCTTACGTGAAGATTGGTCCACCGACCAACATTTCAACCAAACCAGGCGGCGAGACAACACCGCCACGCTGTGCACACGTGCAGCCAACGGAATCAGGTCCAGGTCCGCATCACACAGATACATGACACCCTGGTGGATCTGATCCACCATATCCAGGGTCGCCGCCGAGGCCGAATCGGCCACTAGGACGCGCCTAAGCATCTGCGTCCAACTTGCGATCGCCTGGGCCGCCATGAGAGAAGCAAACAGAGCCTTAAGCATAGAACCCGTAACAGAATAAGTATGACGGGCAAGAGACTCCAGTCTCCTATCCGTGGCATCACGGAAAACAGGGGAACCCTCTGCAGGAATCGCAGTGGCTTTGTTCAAAACCGCAATTGCATGATCCACTGGCGGAGGCACACACCACCGTTCATCAGTGGCAGGCGAGAAAGGATAACGCAGCTTGAATTTACTTGGTACCGCAAAAGGCTTGCGCAGATCGCGCCATTGATCCTTAACAGCGCGCTGAAAATCAGCATTGCAGGGAAAAACCTGCGGCGTCCTGCGTTTCCTCTGCGTCCCATAAGCCGCCAAGGCAGCGGGGGGACACACTTCGTCCTGCAAACGTAGCGTCTGCTTAATGGAAGCAATCAACTCATCCATGATTGCAAGCTCTTCAGGCGAGCCAGGGGGAGAATTATCAACCCCCTCAACTTCAGCCTCTACCTCAGACCCCACTAGATCAAGAGAGGAGCGGGACCCCGATAAGGAGGTCCCTGCCAGAACAGCCCCATCACCATCACCCTCAGAATCAGAGGACAGAGCAACTCTGGGCCGTTTAGTAGATTGAGCAGCCACCAGCATTTGCACCTGGGCAGCAAGGCCAGCCACAATAGCGGCTAAATCCCCCCCTGGGGGGGAAACAGCGGTCCCCTGGCTTTCCACCAATACTGTAGGAAACTTGCCCTCCTGAGAATCCATTGCCCCTGTAATGCCAGACAACCAAGGGTTAACTGCCCCCTTTTAGCAAGCGCGGCAAGCGCAGCCCACCGCACCACACTCAGGCACAATGAGACCCCCACAGGGAATATACAAACTGAATACAGGCAATGGATAGCAAGAACAGAAGGATAAAACCTGAGGAGACCCCGCTGCTGCTGCTGCCTCGATCGGTGTTCCTGGAAAGAGGAAGTGATGCTGCCAGGGCGCTCTATGTAAGCCTATGGAGGCTACAAGAAAATGGCCGCCGTGCATGTAAACCATGCGGCCGGAGCGGGCGCCGGTAAAATGGCGTTGTTTGGCGCCGAAAACGCCGCTCCACAGTGCATAAAAACACACACATTACATCCCAATATAAGGATACATGTTAGATCGCCGCAGCGATCGCTGTATATGCCCAAACATGCCAAGAAAAAACATGCCCCACAGCACACAGCTTCTCACACTGCCCAGCCTGACACACACAGTGTCATACAGCACCCCCCCCCCCCCCCTTGCAGCCCACAGCATGCAGCCGAGAGATAGGGAGACAAGCAGTGTGATTAAAGGCAGGTTACACAGTCCCAGACTGAGACCCCCCCAGACAGACAGGTCCCCACATAAATACACTTACCTCACATGGCGTGGGGAACCCGCACAGGCGAACAAGCCGCTGCACATGAGGCAGGGAGAGTCGCAATTCAAGACGCACACAATGGAGGTTAAGAAACCGCACAGCGTCCGGTGAGGTAGCCACCTCACCAATCATCCCTGCACCGAACAGGGATGGGTCGTTCACTGTGCCAGGAGCGTTACCTGGCTGAACGCTCGATGGCAGACTGGGAAGCCACTGACCCACGACCTGCGACCAGGGGGATCAGCCCGAGACCCAGTCCGCATGATCCTCTTCGTCCGAAGAACTAACTAATGCTGACAAAAATAACAGCTAAGTAAAGATAGAGAGAAAACTCAAACAAAATATTAAAAAGAAGAAAGAGTCTGGGACAGAAAAGTCCCAGCACAGAGAGAGCCAGCCACTCCTGACAAGCTAGACATTAAAACTGAGATATGGTTGCAGGAAGTAGGAGGGTATTGACTGAGGGGACCACCCCTTGAGGGTGGGATATGTTAAAGCTTTATTGTTAACATATTCTGTTGCCTAGCTACTCCTTCGGAGGAAAGTCTAATACCCCATATGTGACGAATATGAAGAGGCGGCGACTGTCGGAGGACGTAAGAGAAATTTGATTTTTTACTTACCGTTTAATCCATTTCGCTGATGTTCATTGATGGGCACAGCTTCTGATCTTCTTAAACATTGGGTTATACTGCCCCCTACAGGAGTAGGACACTGGGCAGAAAAAAAAAAAAATCTGGCTATGCCTATGGGCAGTCCCAGGGGGTATACTCACTCTCTCTGCTATAGGTACTCAGTTTTGTTACAAGCAGTGTCAGAAGAATTACAACTCCATAGAGTGGTGGGTGTTGTGTCTGTCAATGAACATTGGAGAAATGGATTTTACGGTAAGTCAAAAATCCCATTTACTCTTTCGTTCATTGACAGACAACTCCTGATCTTAACCATTGGGACGTCCCAAAGCAGTGTTAAACATGAGGGGTGGGAACAGCGAAAAATAAATTCCTAAGGCTAACTATAGCCCACCAGGTAAACAGGAGCTCACCCAAAACAACTGGAGCTCAACTGAAAAAAACAATACACTCTCAAAGAGGATCAGGTCCTCTAAACAGTAGCCTGCAAAACCTTGCAGCCAAAAGGAAGCATCCGCAGATGCCAACACATCCAACTTTATAGAAATTTGTGAAAGTGTGCACCGACGACCAAAGCCAGCGACAGTAAAGCAGGTTGGAAGATTGGTCCTTGGGACAGCATATCCTCCCTGAGAGGAAGCTGCCAAGGAAGGTGAGTGACCAGCCGCACCAGATCGGCTTACCAAGCCTGACAAGGTCAGTCAAGAGCCACTAAGATGACCGGAATCCCTTCTGCCTCGATCCTGTGAAGTAGTCTTGGCAGAAGCTGGAGAGGAGGGAAGGCGTACATCAGACAATACTGACCACAAGGGGACACCAGCGTGTCCGTGGCGTCTGCCAGAGGATCCCATGACCGAGCCACAAACTTCTGCACCTTCCTGTTGAGCTGAGACGCCAACAGATCCACCTCTGAAATACCTCCGGATGAAGAGACCACTCCCCTTGGAGCAACCCCTGTTGACTTAGGTAATCCACCTGCCAGTTTTCTACCCCAGGAACTTGTATGGCAGAGAGGGCTGGAACGAACCATTCTGCCCACCTTAGAATGCTGGCTACCTCCAGAGTCGCCAGGACACTTCATGTGCCCCCCGGTAATTGATATAAGCCATGGCCGTGGCATTGTCTGATTGAATGTGCACTGTACATCCCTGAAGATGATCCGTCCAATAGTCCAGACACAGTCTGATCACTCGGAGTTCCAAGATATTGATCGGTAGTCTGGACTCTTCCAGTGTCCAGAGGCCCGGAGCAGAATTTTTGCCGAGGACACCTTCCCAGCCGGACAGGCTGGCAACCATGACGACCACTGTCCAATACAAGGGGAGGAAGGATTTGCCCAGCCCAAGTGCCGGAGAACAAAGCCACCATATCAGGAATGCCTTCGTTCCCCGGCACAGCCGGATCCGATTGTCCAGAGACTGCGGAGTCTTGTCCCATTTGGCCAGAATCTCCCTTTGCAGGGACTTTGTATGAAAACTGTGCAAACGGAACCGCCTTGAAGGTAGACACCATAAGGCCCAGCACCCACATGCAAATCTGGAGGAATGACCCTCTGCTGGACAGCAGGAAACAAATTGAAGCCTGCAATTTGTGGCATTTGTCCAGAGCAAGGAGTACTCTGGCTAAGGCCGAGTCCGAAGTCAGACCCAGATAGTCCAGCTTTGTGGACAGAACCAGAGCAGACTTCTGAAAATTAAGAATCCAGCCGAACTCCCACAGAGCTTGTATGGTGATTTGCAGGTTTTCCACCATAGCAGCAGAAGACTCCGCTCGCAGAAGGAGGTCGTTCAAGTAGCCCAGGCCTATCAATGCTAGCACCGGGGCTAACATTTTTAGTGAAGACCCGAGGAGCAGAGGCGAGACCAAAGGGTAACGCCACAAACTGATAATGCTCCTCTCCCATGCAAATCGGTGGAAATGCTGGTGACCGGCACATATTGGAATGTGAAGGTAAGCATTCTTGAGGTCGATAGAGGCAATAAAATCCTTCTGATGCAGGGATACCACCACTGTGCGAATAGAATCCATCCTGAACTTCTGCACCCACACAAATTTCAGCGCCTTGAGGTCCAGGATTGGATGCACCTTCCCTTCCTTCCTGGGAATTGTAAAGAGGTTTGAGTAAAAACCCTGAAAATGTTCCGAAGTCGGAACTGGGACAATCACCTCTTGAAGTAACAGGTTTTTTACTGCCCCAAACCGACCCTGTAAGCAGTCCGGGACAGGCGCAAGTTGGAAGGAAAGAACCTTGCCGGGGGACAAGAGCGAAACTCGATCTTGTAGCCGGACAGATTGACTTCGTAGACCCATTTGTCTTGTACCAGGAAGTTTATGGGTTCGGAAATCAGCGAAGACGTCCCCCCTACTCCCCGATACAGGTGCACGTTCAAGCTGAAGGAGCCTTGTCCGCGGGTCGGGAGAAGCCTGCTCTCGGCTTGCCAGACCAGGTTCGTTTGAATCCGCCAGAGGAGGCCCTGAAAGGCTTTGAGTCCTTGTCAGTCGACCCTGAGGGACTGAAAAAACTTCTTATGAGCCGAGAAGGGCCCACGTCTATGAGGAGGTTCCTTGCTCTTAGTAGCCTGCAGAAGGTACTCTTTCCCCCTGTGAGACCTTTGATGATGTCAGCCTGGGTAGCTCCAAACAGGTGATCCACTTTAAAGGGGAGGTCAGTCAAGGCCATTTAAACCAAAAGACACGTGGAAGGACCACTGCCGAAACAGAAAGCCGAGCCACTAGGGGAGCCCTATCCAAAGAGGCATCACAGATCAACTGCAGCCCCTGGACCTGGTTAAGAAGATCAGGAGCTGTGTCCGTCAATGAATGAAAGAGAAATAGGATTTTTCTACTCACTGCAAAATCCTTTTCATGGAAACACAGAAATTCAAAGAACTCTCACACTGGTGAGTTTACTGCCGCCTATAGGAGAAATGGACACTGTTTGCGTGATTTTACTGCGATTCATCAGGCGTCAATCGTGGCACAATTGCACTGCAATTGGGGTGCCACTGGAAGTAACAGGGATAGCAAGCGAAATCCGCAATTTGCAGCGATTTGGGATCATTGGCAGAATTCCCGCGATTCGGAATGCCATGGTTTGAATGGAGCCTGACTAAACTGGAGAGCGCAAAATCTGGTGCAGCTCTGCATAGAGACCAATCAGCTTCCAGGCTTTCTTGTCAAAGCTTAATTGAACAAACTTAAGTTGGAAGCGGACTGGCTACAATGCAGAGCTGCACCATATTTTTCACCCTCCAGTTTTGATAAATCAACTCCATTGCATGCCTCTTCTGAGACAACGAGCTTGGAATTGTTTTTTTTAACTTTAGTTCTGCCTAAAGGGTAGAGAATCACAACATTAGCAGAAGTGTAAAAAAAAAAAAAACACAAAATAAAATAAAAAAAAAGTAGAAAAAAGGAAAGGTTGGCTGCTTTGCACTCAGCACAATGAAGGGGATGGTGCATGAGCCCACAGTGAATTCATAGTGCATCATCAAGTTCTGGCTCACATGAGAAAAGGTGGGAGATATTAAATATTTGGCACGCATTTAGCATTACTCCTTAGCCAACTGGAGGGATGTCCAGGATTTCATATATCTGATATGAATGCACCAGCAGCTGTTGAGTAGAAAAATCATTCAGAGAACAGCAGAGCTGAAGAAAAGTCCATTCTCCAAAGGACACGAACACAAAACGGAGGCACAATGGTTGTGGGCTGGATGGATTATCCCGTGTTGGCCACTGGATTTTTTTTTTGTTAAGCCTCAGTATTACTCCTCTAGGTGGCAGTAAACCCAACAGTCTAAGAATTCCTGAGCTCACTGGACTACAAAAGAAAAATAAATCCAAATGTAACCATGAACAGCAGTGCTCTAGCTGCTGTATAAACTCACACTACAGGTTAGCAACAATATGACAATGCCAGAGAAACAAAAAAAAAGCCCAGCAGTACTCAAAACTAAAAAGCCTCTGGCTGCAATACTCACCTCCTTTCCAGCACTGCTCCAGCATCATTCAATCAGGTAAACTGAGGCCTCCTTCACAACAGTGCATTCCAGCAGCAAGAATCAGTGGATTCCTCTGGCTGGGATCACACATGAATCTGAACAAATGCAGACATTCAACTTGTAAAAAAAAAAAAAACAATTACAGGCTCAGTGGAGCCGTCCCTTTTCGCATTTATACGCACATTCGTCTAGATAGGAATGGACTTCCAACCCCCGGATCCATTTGTCTGCGCACAGGGTCGTTTAACTGTCACAATTTTTTTTTTTTTTTTTACATAACAATTTAATTTAGCCATTTCAAGTCCAAAATTTACCTCTCAAAAAAATAAAATGACATCTTTTGAAAATAAATCATAAGAGAAAAAGAGAAAAGGCTGAGACTGTAGCCTCGGCACAGGGAAGCCTATCCACTCCTGAAGCTAAGCAGAAGACAAACTGAATTGGGATGGCTATTGCAGGGGGGTATTGGACTAGAAGGACAGCCCCCATGGGTGTGACTATGTAGATTTATTGTTCTTTTACAAGTCTTATGCCTAGAAACTCCTGTGGAGATGAAGTCAATACCCCATAAGTGAAGACTGTATGAGTGGGCGGCGACTGTCGGAGGACGTAAGAGAAATCGTAATTTCCATTTTTTTTTTTAGGCATTATTTTATCTTGGGTTGATTCTCTTCTCCTGGTAGACATGTCGCTTAGCAGCCCGATGGTAGAGTCATAAATGTGTGATTATTATGTGCACGGATTTTCACAAATGAAACAGTACAAATCAATATAAAAGTTGTACATTTTGCCTGATCCATGAAACAAAACATTTAATTGAAGACACTTTGATCATATTTTAGAAAATAAAGCTTGGAAAAAAAAAATTATATAATATATATATATATATATATATATATATATATATATATATATATATAAAAAAATAATACATCTAAATTTAAAAAAGTAATCTATAAAAAGGACCAATCATTAAGGATGAGTGGAAGAAAATATGTGCCCTGATTATAGGAAGTAACCAGATTCCAGCTTTCATTTTTCTAATGGAGGCCATTGACTTGCTAGACTATTCTTTTGTTACGCTTTTAAAAGCAGCTCCCCAGATGACCCCCAACTCACTTTAATTAAAGGCAAGAAGACGCACTGGTATGGTAACCTTGCCCTGTTTGTGTCCCTGCAGATGATGTACATCTACCTCTCAGGGGTAACCTATGATGCAATCATCAGGGATGGAGATACACAGAAATCCACTAGACACAAATTAAAGAAGGACACTGTGCAATATTAGCTTATTGGAATGATTAAAATGGTGCAAGTTTAGGAGATATTTACTATACCTATTGGTAAGCCTTATTATAGGCTTACCTATAGGTACAAGTTACAACCACTTTAACAGCCTGCTGTCTAAATTAGCCCTAATATGTGTACAGTATGTGTTTATGCAAGCATGTGAGAAAAAGGACCTTAGATTGTAAGCTCCTTTAAGCCAGGGATTGATGTGAATTCGAGCTGCACGATTCTGGATAAAACGAGAATCACAATTTTTTTGCTTAGAATAAAGATCACGATTCTTGGCATATCATCTTTCACATTATACAAAAAAAAACAAAAAATAGCTAACTGTATGGTTTGTTTTTATTTAAATTCATGAACCAATTCAGCCCCGGAAGGTTTTACCCCCTTTCTGACCAGGCCCTATTTTGCGATTCGGCACTGCGTTATTTTAAACGGACAATTGCGTGGTCGTGCGACGCTGTACCCAAACGAAATGTATGTCCTTTTTTTTCCCCACAAATAGAGCTTTCTTTTGTTGGTATTTGATCACCTGTGCGATTTTTATTTTTTGCGCTATAAACAAAAAAATTAGCGACAAGTGCGAAAAAATATATATATATATATATATATATTTTTCAGAAATGCTATATAACATTCCCAAAAAAAAAAAAAAAATTTAAAAGTCAAAATGTTTAACATTTTAGGCCAATTTGTTTTCTGCTACATATTTTTGGTAACAAAAAAAAAAAAAAAAAAGTGTATTTTGATTGGTTTGCACAAAAGTTATCGCGTCTACTAACTACGGGAAAGATTTGTGTAATTTTTATTGTTTTTTTTTTTTTTTTAGTAATGGCGGGGATCTGCGATTTTTAGCGGGACTGCAACATTGCGGCGGACAGATCGGACCCCTGACATTTTTTACACTTTTTGGGGACCAGTGACATTAATACAGTAATCAGTGCTAAATGATATGCACTGTTACTGTATAAATGACACTGGCTGGGAAGGGGTTAATACTGGGGGTGATCAAAGGGGTTAATGTATGCCTACTTAGTGAGTGTGTGTGTGTGAGTGTGGGGGGGGGGGGTTCTGTGACAGGCACAGACAGATTGCAGTTTCAACTTAGCTAAAACTGCTGATCTGTCCCTGCCTGTCTGAGAGAAGATCCGCCTGCTTTGTTTACATAAGCAGGCGGGTCTTCTCTTTGTTTCCTGGACGATCACGGGAGGAAGGCGGCAATTGCCGCCTCTCCTCCCGTGGCCCGCCTCCCGATGTGTCTAAACAAAGTGGGAGCGCAGCTCCGGCGGCGCGCATGCAGCCGCGCCGCCCTGCCGCAGTAATATTACAGTGGGCTGTCGGCAAGTGGTTAAAGTGTATTTTTTCCTAAAAAATGCATTTGAAATACCGCTGCACTAATACAGTGTGACATAAAATATTGCAACGACCGCCATTTTATGCTCTAGGCCTAGGGTCTCTGCTAAAAAATATATACAATGTTTGGGGGTTCCAAGTAAATTTCTAGCAAAGAAATACTGATTTCAACTTGTAAGCAACAAATGTCAGAAAAAGGCTTAGGGCCCTTTCACACAGGCAGCGGACCTGATCGGACCCGCCATTCACCCCTATGGAGCAGTGACATGTCCTCTGACACTATCCGATCCTACTGGCCAAATCCAGATGGATGGCAACCCTATTTTCCATCTGTCTGGAGGATCAGATCGGATGAAAACAGACAGGCAGTCTGTTTTCATGCAATCTCCCCATAGAGGAGAGCGGAATTCTGACAGGTCCGTGTCTGCACAGTGAGCTGAGATGGACCTGTCATCCGCCTGCTCAGTGGGGATAAGCGGATCGACCGCTTGTGTGAAAGGACCCAAACTCTCTAAGGCTCGGTTCACACTGGGGCGGCACGACTATGTACTACTTCGGGGGCGACTTGTGCATTCCCATGCACCAGGACTTCGGAGCGACTTGCATGGACTTCACATAATGGAAGTCTATGCAAGTCGCTCCGAGGCCACCCCGAAGTAGTACAGGACGCTTTTTCTAAGTCGGAGCGACTTGTGTCGCTCCTATTAGAACGGGTCCTGTAATAGTCAATGGACCGCGACTTGTCAGGCTGACAAGTCGCCTGACAAGTCGCGCTAGTGTGAATCGAGTCTTAGTGCCGGTTCACACTTATGCAATGCGGGAAGGCTGCGAATTCGCAGCCTGTTCCCGCATCGCAAACGCACCCCTGGCAGTTCACACTGCCATATGCGATATGCTGGGGGTGTCAATGAAATGTTAACGACACCCCCAGTTTGATCGCATATTGCAGTGCGATCTTACAGTTCGCACAGGATCGGATTGCACAAGTGTGAACCACTGTGCGATCCTGATGCGGCTGCAAAAAAGGGTCCTGTGCGTCTTTGCTGCGGGTGCAGTGCAAATTTAGCCATACAAAGTGTATGGCTGAACTCGCAAAGCACAGTCGATCGCATGTAATGAAGGAGCAGTGCGCTCCGACATTACATGCGATCGCCGCAGCCGCACATATGTTAACCGACACTTAGGCTGCATTCACATGTCAGCTTATAAATCGGAGATTTATTGCAAATCGCGGGACGCCTAGCGTTGCCCGTTGATTTGCAATAGCCCCCCAAACGCCGAGCGATGTTGCCGCGATTTACGCCCGCCGAATCGCGGCAACATCACGCAAACAAAATCGCGGGACGCAATACGCTCCAAAAAAGTACAAGAGCTTCTTTGGAGCGTATTGCGTCCCGCGATTTTGTTTGCGCGATGTTGCCGCGATTCGGCGGGCGTAAATCGCGGCAACATCGCTCGGCGTTTGGGGGGCTATTGCAAATCAACGGGCAACGCTAGGCGTCCCGCGATTTGCAATAAATCTCCAAATCGAGGGCGGAACCGCGGCGGTTCTGCCCGCGATTATAAGCTGACATGTGAATGCAGCTTTAAGGTTAAACTGCCCTCATTTACAAACCCAAGTTCATTCCTTTGATCTAAAAGGAGGAAACGATACTTTGTTTATAGTTATCTCCCAGTGCTGAGCAATGTTGATAAACATTTGCCAGAGGCAATTTTTTTTTTGACCGCTGTAAATAAGCAGAGATCGGCTCTGCACTGTGTGAATCATGGAAATGCTGGATTAAGATCATGAGGGGGGTTGAATTGAGATTGTGATTTTTTAACGATTATTTGTGCAGCTCTAATGTGAATGTATGTAAAGAGTTATGTAAATTGTTGGAGCTATATGAATGCTTGAGATAGGATGATAACTGTCTCCCGATTGTGCTAGGTTGTCATTTGCACCTCTGTAGAGCCTGCAAATGGACGTGCCAACACTCATTGCACAGGCATGGAGCACGGTTTCCATTGGGAAGTCAGTCTAGAGCAAGGACAAGCAGCTGTTGCTGAAAGAAGTGCATGTAAATAAGAAGTAGCTGAATAAGGCTGGAGGAGATCAAGAGCACCAATTCCAAAATGGATTTAAAAAAAAAAAAAACAGTATTTAAGGATAAACATAGAAATTCTCTTATACGAAGCGCTTTAGAAAACGAAATGTCACCCATTTAGGTTTTAGAGCTACTTTAGTCATTACCCACGTTTATTTGACATCTGAAGGTGGCCTTACATGCAAGGTGGTGTACAGAAAAAGCCCAAATGTTTTCCCATCATTCTGAACACAGGTAAACCTAGACTGCCCAGTCCCAGTGAAGGAAGCACTTCTGTATTTCTACACAAATCACCATCAATAGGGGCTGCATACCCTGTAATGTAATAAAAGGCCACCCTAGAAACTCACTTCATAGACAACTTGATAGTAATGAGTGGCTCACACATGTGTTTGCAACTTGGAACTGCTTTTATTCACAGTGTTAGCAGGATTAAATGACATTCTTGTAGCTCGATAATTGCCTTGTCAGTGTGCTGAATAGAATTTATGCATTCATTTAGTGAATTCAGGCTACTGCAATCACACAAAAGCAGAATCCAACGCTGGAAGGAAAAAAGCCTATGGGCTCCAGGTTATGGTATATGATCTGCGTGAGATGGAACACACCAGGGTCCACCCAGAACTAAAGGTCAAGCATTTCAGGAAACGACTTTATAACCTCTTTATTTTGCAGTCTATAGGGTTACGTTCCTGACATTCTAGAATGTCAGATATTCTCCTAGACCAGTGGTTCACAACCATCGGGCCATTACTGGGCGACATCCTTTCTTCCTGCTGGGCCCTGGATTCCTGTCTGCTCTGAAAAGTAAACTTTAGCTGTTGGAGCAACCGATGGGAGCCAGGGCTTGGCAGGAGTGTGCGGTCTTATACTCCCGCTAGCTCCTGGAATGGGGAGCCTTCTGACCAGCTGGTTGCCCTGTGCACCCTGACAGTCCCATTAAAGTGATGCTCACTAGGCTCCAGCTTCTCTACTTGTACATATCAGAAGCCAGAGATGGCTGTGGGAAGCTTTAAGGGTGGAGCCCCATTTGCAGTCTGGAGTACCATCATGAGCTTGAGGGTGGAGAGGAGCATGTTGATCAGCACAGAGCTTTGCCAAAAATACATGGAAATCTTCTGCAGCCATTAGATAAGGCTGAACAGCAGCACACATGTCAAGTTGGCAGAGAAGCGTGCAATCTACTGCTAGGATGTTGTGTGCGTGGGGCTCAGGAAGGTGGGCCAACTTGGGGTATGCACTAACTTCCACATTCTCCTCCTAGGCTCTTCACTATTACTGGAGCCGTACACTGGCCCCACCCTGAACAAAAAAAACTTCTCTGCTGTCTGCAAAACTCAGTGCTGCCCCAGAAATGTCTCTACTTTCACTGATACCCAGTTTGATATTGCTTGTTAAACGTTTATATCCATTCTGATTGGCATGTGCATTCATGTGACGAGTCACTGTGCAAAAAAGGTCTGCTCCAGGAACTATAGTAAAACCATAGGCAACTTTTTTTTTTTTTTTTTTTTTTTTACATTTTGGATAGAGGGAGGAAGGGTTATATCCCTGATCAATTTTTTTTTTCTGCTGTCCTGTGTCCTATTGGGGAGATTTACTTTAATTTCCGGTCCTATTGGGGAGATTTACTTTAATTTCCTGTCCCATAGCCAAACCAGAAGTAAGAGGAAATCCATGCAAATTAAGTAATCTCAATTACTTTTCTGGGGACAACCCAAAATTTGGGATTTTCTTTTACTTTCAAAATGGTAAAACAAGACAATTAGAGATGGTGAATCTCCCTAACGGGGACACAGAGGAAAGAAATTACATCAAACATGAGTACTTAAAAGGAGAAGTATAGCCAAAGCTCTTTAGGCTATACTCAGGGCTTTTTTTTCCTCAAAAAAAAAAAAAAAAGTGCAGGAACTCAACCACAAACAACCTCCCCCCCCCCCTGCCCCGAAAAACCCCTCCCCAAACTGGTCAAAATTTTACTAACAGTGGAAGGAACTTAACCAGTTCCCATCCGCGCTACAGCCTATATACGGCTGCAGCGCGGACTCGAATTTTCGGGAGGCCGTTTAAAAACGGCCTCCCAGTGACACGCCCCCCGCGCGCTCCCGCGAGCGCGCAGCGGGGAGAATCTGTGTCGGCCGTGTCCCTTGGACACAGCCGATCACAGATCGTGGTGAATGGCCAATCACAGCGGCCATTCACCACGTGATCGGATCATCCAATGAGAGATGATCTCATATGTAAACATATGAGATCATCTCTCATCGCCGGCGCTCCTTCCTCACACGGAGCCTGCAGTGTGAGGAAGGAGGGAGAGCTGCACAGCGCCAGGGACAAAGAGACATGTAATCAGGGCACTGATTACCAGTGCCCTGATTACTAAAAGGTAAAAAACATACACAGTGCCCCCCCATCAGTGCCCACAGTGCCCTCCATCAGTGTCCCCCATCAATGCCCACAATCAGTGCCCATAGTGCTGCCAGTCAGTGCCCATCAGTGCCTGCTCATCTAGGCACTGATAAGCACTGACTGGCAGCACTATGGGCACTGAGTGTGGGCACTGATGGTGCTGCCCATCAGTGCTCATCAGTTCTGCCCATCAGTGCTCATCAGTGCCACCCGTCAGTGTCCATCAGTGCCATCCGCCAGTGCCCATCAGTGCCGCCTCTCAGTGCCCATCAGTGCTGCCCGCCAGTGCCGCCTCTCAGTGCCCAGCAGTGCCACCTCAGTGCCCAGCAGTGCCACCTCTCAGTGCCCAGCAGTGCCGCCTATCAGTGCCGCATATCAGTGCCACCTATCAGTGCCGCCTATCAGTGCCACCTATCAATGCCGCCTATCAGTGCTCATCATTGCGGCATATTAGTACCTCCTCATCAGTGCCCATAAGTGCCACCTCATCAGTGCCCATAAGTGCCACCTCATCAGTGCCCATAAGTGCCACCTCATCAGTGCCCATCAGTGCAGCCTATCAGTGCCCATCAGCGCCCTTCAGTGAAGGAGAAAATTTTATTTTCAAAATTTACTCACAGAAAATAAGAAAAACTTTTTTTTTTTTTCAAAATTTTCTGTCTTTATTCTTTTTTTTTGTAAAAAATAAAAAACCCAGAGATGATTAAATACCACCAAAAGAAAGCTCTATTTGTGTGAAAAAAATGATAAAAATTTCAAATGGGTACAGTGTAGCACGACCGCGCAATTGTCATTCAAAGTGTGACAGCGCTGAAAGCTGAAAATTGGCCTGGATGGGAAGGGTGTTTAAGTGCACAGTAGGCAAGTGGTTAAAGGGGCATCAATTACCAGGAGTGCAATATGTACAGAATGCAGAGTTCAGTGGGGTACACACAGAGTGCAGAGTTCAGGAGTGTGCTACGTATACAGTGCAGATTTCAGTGGGGTACACACAGAGCGCAGATTTCAGTGGGGTACACACAGAGCGCAGAGTTCAGTGGGGTTACACACAGAATGCAGAGTTCAGGGGTGTTCTACGTATACAGTGCAGAGTTCAGGGGTGTGCTACACACAGAGTGCAGAGTTCAGTGGGGTTACACACAGAGTGCAGAGTTCAGTGGGGTTACACACAGAGTGCAGAGTTCAGTGGGGTTACACACAGAGTGCAGAGTTCAGTGGGGTTACACACAGAGTGCAGAGTTCAGTGGGGTTACACACAGAGTGCAGAGTTCAGTGGGGTTACACACAGAGTGCAGAGTTCAGTGGGGTTACACACAGAGTGCAGAGTTCAGGAGTGTGCTATGTATACAGTGCAGAGTTCAGGGGTGTGCTACACACAGAATGCAGAGTTCAGTGGGGTACACACAGAGTGCAGAGTTCAGGAGTGTGCTACGTACAGTGCAGAGTTCAGGGGTGTGCTACACACAGAGTGCAGAGTTCAGCCTTCTTCCACAGCTGCTTAGCTCTGCATCCCCCATCCACATCTCACTTTTACCCCTCTTCTTCTCTAGTATCACCCCTCACACTGTAGATGGCTTTGCCTCTCTCGCTTGCAGGGAGATCATCCAGTGGGAGTGTCTGCATTCGCACTGCACCCCACGCACCGGCATCTCCTTTGTCACCATACTGCACTTGGAAAACACAGGAAGCCAGACCCTTGTGTTTACAAGTGATAGTGATGAGCAGGGAGCAGAGGGCCTTAGCCAAAGGTGATGGAACTGAGTTCCACCAAGTTCTAGCTGAAAAAAAGCCCTGGCTATACTTCTCCTAATGATCACAGGAGTGCAGTTTGTTCTACACTCCTGTGACCCAACTTTACAGTCAGGATCCACCCAGATCAGTGTTGCCAACTTATGAGATTGAAATTTACTGACACCACACCCAAAACTTACTGGCACAGTCAAATTTTTACTGGCATTTCCAGCCAATCAGCGGGTATGGCAGCCGTGATGTCCGCAGGGTACCCGCGGTCGCTCCCCGTGGAGACAGAACGGCGGTCTGCCGATGTAAATACGGCAGACCACTGTTCTGACAGTGATGTACACAGGAATCCTGTGTTCCTCCTTTTTAGATACAGGTCTCTGTTCATCCAGTGAGCCCATCCCCCGCAGTTAGAAAGCACCCCCTAGGCACACATTTAACCCTTTGTTTGCCCCTGGTGTTAACCCCTTCCCTGCCATTAGTACAGTAACCGTGCATATTTTATTTTAGCACCGATTACTGTAGCAATGTCACTGGTCCCTGCAAAAGTGTCAGTTAGGTTTCCGATCTGTCCGCCACAATGTCGCAGTCCCGCTAAAAATCGCTGATCGCCGCCATTACGATTAAAAAATAAAAATGAAATAAGTCTTTACCCTAGTTTGCAGACGGGATAACTTTTGCGTAAAACAATCAATATACAATTATTGGGATTTTTTTTACCAAAAATATGTAGCCGAATTCATATTGGCCTAAAATGATGAAAAATTTTGATTTTTTAATTTTTTTATTTATTTTTTTTTTTTTTATTGGGAATGTTTTAAAGCAGAAAGTAAAAAAATATATTTTTTTTGCCGCAGCAGTGATCAAATCCCACCAAAAGAAAGCGCTATTTGTGGGAAAAAAAGGACATCAATGTTATTTGGGTACGGCATCACAGGACTGTGTAATTTTCAGTTAAAGGAAAGCAGTGCCATATCACAAAAAATGGCCTGGTCATTAGCGGGTAAATCCTTATGGTCCTTAAGGGGTGAAGGTGGTTTCTGCATCTGTAAAGCACTCGCCACCTAAACCATCAAGTCTAAAAGGATTCAATGAAGGGATCACTATTCATACCCACATCCATAGATATTGTCTTGTGGCCACTTAAACTGAGCTACATTTGCTCCTCTGGAGTACTGTATACTGTAGCTTCTGCCATTTATCTTTTTGACAGGTGCATTTTGCTGGAAGCTGTTGCTTGCACACAGTTTTTTCATGCACTTCATCAGAAGTGTGAATGCAGCCTTAGACGTTGGATATAACATTTTTAACTCTGAGTGCAGCGTTTGATGAGCAGCACCACCTGTCAAACTCGCCAATCGAGTTTAATGGGGCCCTGCCACAACCATGTGGTTAACTGGCAATGTTTTCCTGTCACTGGCATTTACTGGTGGGAGAAAGGTCAGGTTTTTACTGGCTACCAGTAAAAATACGGCCAGTTGGCAACACGGACCAGCAGCTGGCTCAGCCTCTTAACGAGCCACTGGAAGACTGAGCCAGCCTCTCAAGTGAGAGCTGGAGGGGCAGAGCAGAGAACCAGTGACTGTCCCCATTCACTGCTCAGAGCAGGTGGGGAGAACTGAGCGATCAGCGGTGTTAGATTGCTCAGTTCTGCAGCCATGTAGGCAAATAGGATTTTTTTTTTTTTTTTTTTTGTATTCCCACACCTCTTTTAAAATACACAGGAAACCGGAGTAACTAAAAAGGAACCAATCACATCTCACCGTTCATTTTTGAAGAACATGTTACATTTCCACCCTAAAAATGTAAAGTTTCAAAGGTGAACTTAGCCTTTAACCACTTCCTGCCTGCCATATAGCAAAATGACAGCCGGGAAGTGGTTGCTCTATCCTGACTGCCCGGCATATGACATCCAGCAGGATGCAGCGTGCAAAGCGGCGATAGGTGGTGGCGTGCGTCACTCTGACACACTGCATCTCCGATCCCGGTAAAGAGCCTAATGACGTAGGCTCTTTACCATGTGACCAGCTGTGTCTAATCACAGCTGGTCACATAGTAAATAGGAAGTGCCGTTGATCGGCTTTCCTCGGTTCGTGCCTGACAGGCACGAGTAGAGGAGAGCCGATCGGCGGCTCTCCTGAAAGAGGGGGGGGGGGGTCTGTGCTAGTAATCGGAGCATTGATTACCAGTGCAGACCCTTGGGGGATGCCACTAGAGCCACCCATGGCCACCAGGGAAGCCCACCTATGGCCAACAGGGATGCCAATAAGGGCCCAGGGACCCTTTCAGTGCCGTCATCAGAGCTTCCCTCTATCAGTGCCACCTATCGGTGCCCACCAATGCTGCAAATCAGTGCTACCTATCAGTGCCCATCAGAACTGCATATTAGTGCATCATCAGTGCCACCTCCTCAGTGCAGAAAAAAAACAAACCTTTATTTTTTGTTTCAAACTTTTCAGTCTTTTTTTATTTGTGTAGCAAAAAAGAAAAAACCTTGCAGTGATCAAATACCACCAAAGAAAGCTCTATTTGTGGGGGGAAAAAAAATGACACAGATTTGGTTTAGGTACAGTGTTGCATGACCGCACAATTGTCATTCAAAATGCAAAAGCGCTAAAAGCTGATACTTGGCCTGGGCAGGAAGGGGGTGAAAGTGCCCAGTACTGAAGTGGTTAAACACTTTTATATAATAATTGAGTTGAACTTGCCATTAGCGGAGTACAAAAATTTAAAATAAATTAAAGCTGGCCATAAACTGGTAGTTTTTATTTTTTCTATTTAGCCAGTAGGTTAATAGAGAAATCCCCCCAATCAAAATCAGCCAATCGCACTAAGCTGCTGTCTCAGTAAATGAGGAGGGGAGTCCTGGGCAACTGAGACACTCCTGCAACAATCGCTGGATAAAAATGGGCTCAGGTAAGTTTTAGGGGGGCTGCTGAACACAGGTTTTTTAAAAAAAATCTTAATGCATAGAATGTATTAAGATTAGAAAAAAAATACTTTCTGCCTTTAAAATCTCTAACCTGCCTGGCGGTATGATGATTTCCGATTTTAGGTGCTGAAAGCGGTACAATAATTTTGCATGTAATTCTTAAGGACGAGCAGCCCAAACCAACTATTTACATATGATTTTTTTTTTTACTGTGCGTTGTACATCTCAGGCAGGGGTGGGGAACCTAAGGCCCGGGGGCCGTATGCGGCCCTCGCGGCCCCCCCGTGCAGCTAAGTCCGTGTCTCTCAGCTGATCTGTCAGAATGGATCCGATTCTTCCTGTATAGTTCCGGCTCTGTTCTGACAGTCTGAGTGAGTCACAGGCGGAGTGATATCAAATGCACTCTGTGACCAATACAAGAAACAATCGGCTCTTCCTCCAAGGCAGGGCCACTGCTAGCCAGCATTTCCCGCCAGCTGCACACACAGCAGTACCAGCCAGAGCCAGCAGTACCAGCCAGAACCAGCAGTACTCACAGCAGTACCAGCCAGAACCAGCAGTACCAGCAGTATCAGCCAGTACCAGCAGGATTTACTGCAGTAACAGCCAGAACCAGCAGTACCAGTCAGAACCAGCAGTAGCAGCCAGAGCCAGCAGTACCCACAGCAGTACCAGCCAGAACCAGCAGTACCCACAGCGGTACCAGCCAGAACCAGCAGTACTCACAACAGTACCAGCAGTACTCACAGCAGTACCAGCCAGAACCAGAAGTACCCACAGCAGTACCAGTCAGAGTCAGCAGTACCCACAGCAGAACCAGCAGTACCAGCTAGAGTCAGCAGTACACACAACAGTACCAGCCATCAGTACCCACAGCAGTACCAGGCAGAGCCAGCAGTACCTACAGCAATACCAGCCAGCAGTACCCACAGCAGTACCAGCCAGCAGTACCCACAGCAATACCAGCCAGCAGTACCCACAGAAGTACAAGCCTGAGCCAGCAGTACCAGCCTGAGCCAGCTATAGCCACCAGCAGTACCAGCCAGCTGTAGCCACCAGCAGTACCAGCCAGCTGTAGCCACCAGCAGTACCAGCCAGCTATACCCACCAGCAGTTCTTTTCAAAACTTACCACCACAAAGTCAACGGCGCTCCAGACTGACCGACGCAAACCTGGAAAACCAGTTGCGAGTAGCAACATCATCAATACCAGCTAACATCACACACCTCACCAAATAGAAGCAGTTGCAGCCATCACATTAGGGGTGAGTTAATTAAATGTTTGACCATATATAACGGGCACATTTTTAAGTTGATAATTTTGTACGGCCCCCAAATGATTTTATAAATACCCAAATGGCCCTTGGCAGAAAAAAGGTTCCCCACCCCTGATCTCAGGTATGATAAAGCTTGAAACACAAAATGATAAAATTAGAATATAATAAATAACTATAAATAAGTTAAAGTATACAGTGCCTTGCAAAAGTATTCGGCCCCCTTGAACTTTGGGACCTTTTTGACACAATCGTGAAGTGGAACGAAATTTATTGGATATTTCAAACTTTAACAAATAAAAAACTGAAAAATTGGGCGTGCAAAATTATTCAGCCCCCTTAAGTTAATACTTTGTAGCGCCACCTTTTGCTGCGATTACAGCTGTAAGTCCCTTGGGGTATGTCTCTATCAGTTTTGCACATCGAGAGACTGAAATTTTTGCCCATTCCTCCTTGCAAAACAGCTCGAGCTCAGTGAGGTTGGATGGAGAGCGTTTGTGAACAGCAGTTTTCAGTTCTTTCCACAGATTCTCGATTGGATTCAGGTCTGGACTTTGACTTGTCCATTCTAACACCTGGATATGTTTATTTGTGAACCATTCCATTGTAGATTTTGCTTTAGGTTTTGGATCATTGTCTTGTTGGAAGACAAATTTCTGTCCCAGTCTCAGGTCTTTTGCAGACTCCATCAGGTTTTCTTCCAGAATGGTCCTGTATTTGGCTCCACCCATCTTCCCATCAATTTTAACCATCTTCCCTGTCCCTGCTGAAGAAAAGCAGGCCCAAACCATGATGCTACCACTACCATGTTTTACAGTGGGGATGGTGTGTTCAGGGTGATGAGCTGTGTTGCTTTTACGCCAAACATAACGTTTTGCATTGTTGCCAAAAATCTAGATTTTTGGTTTCATCTGACCAGAGCACCTTCTTCCACATGTTTGGTGTGTCTCCCAGGTGGCTTGTGGCAAACTTTAAAACAACACTTTTTATGGATATCTTTAAGAAATGGCTTTCTTCTTGCCACTCTTCCATAAAGGCCAGATTTGTGCAGTATATGACTGATTGTTGTCCTATGGACAGAGTCTCCCACCTCAGCTGTAGATCTCTGTAGTTCATTCAGAGTGATCATGGGCCTCTTGGCTGCATCTCTGATCAGTCTTCTCCTTGTAGGAGCTGAAAGTTTAGAGGGACGGCCAGGTCTTCGTAGATTTGCAGTGGTCTGATACTCCTATTTCAATATTATCGCTTGCACAGTGCTCCTTGGGATGTTTAAAGCTTAGGAAATCTTTTTGTATCCAAATCTGGCTTTAAACTTCTCCACAACAGTATCTCGGACCTGCCTGATGTGTTCCTTGTTCTTCATGATGCTCTCTGCGCTTTAAACTGACCTCTGAGGCTATCACAGTGCAGGTGCATTTATACGGAGACTTGATTACACACAGGTGGATTCTATTTATCATCATTAGTCATTTAGGTCAACATTGGATCATTCAGAGATCCTCACTGAACTTCTGGAGAGAGTTTGCTGCACTGAAAGTAAAGGGGCTGAATAATTTTGCACGCCCAATTTTTCAGTTTTTTATTTGTTAACAAAGTTGGAAATATCCAATACATTTCGTTCCACTTCATGATTGTGTCCCACTTGTTGTTGATTCTTCACAAAAAATTACAGTTTTATATCTTTATGTTTGAAGCCTGAAATGTGGCAAAAGGTCGCAAAGTTCAAGGGGGCCGAATACTTTCGCAAGGCACTGTAAGTATTCACAGTCTTTGCCACGACACTCGATATTGAGCTCCAGTGCATCCTGTTTCCACTGATCATCCTTGAGATGTTGCTACAACTTGATTGGAATCCATCTGTTGTCAATTTAGTTGATTGGACATGATTTGGAAAGGCACACCTGTCTAAATAAGGTCCCACAGTTAGCAGTGCATGTCAGAGCACAAACCAAGCCATGAAGCCCAAGGAATTGCCTGTAGACCTCCATGACAAGATTCTATCGAGGCACAGATCTGGGGAAAGCTACAGAAAAATTTCTGCAGCATTGAAAGTCCCAATGAGCACAGTGGCCTCCATCATCCCTAAATGGACACTCGGACAGAGCTCCAGCGTTTCTATGTTGAGGGAGGAGAACCTTCCAGAAGAACAACCATCTCTGCAACACTCCACCAATCAGGCCTGTATGGTAGAGTGGCCAGATGGAAGCCACTACTCCGTAAAAAGGCACACGACAGCTTGCCTGGAGTTTGCCAAAAAGCAGCTGAAGGACCCTCAGACCATGAGAAATAAAATTCTCTTGTCTGATGAAAGATTAAACTCTTTGGCCTGAATGGCAAGCATCCTGTCGGGAGGAAACCAGTCCTTGCTCCTCTGGCCAATACCATCCATACAGTGAAGCATGTAAAAAAGGAAAGACAGAGCACCTCTAAGTGCAGCAATTTATTAAAACAGGTAAAATCACTGGTAGTACAACTCACTAGAAGGGAGTGGAATGAAGGCTTGTAGACTGCAGTCACATGTCAAGAGATGGATCGTGTCCCAGGGGTCCTGGAGGGTGGAAAGCTCAGTGCCGGTCAGATGAACGGGTGGACACTGTGCCGGGTACGACTAGAGTGCCAAGGACCACGCTGGAATGCAGCGTGACGTCACTGGAGATGAAAGATCACACGACACTTTTCAGAGCTTGCGCACGGCTCTCATTGGGCGTGCGCGCTCTTTTTTCAAGTGTTTGAAATCCAACACTTGAAAAAAGAGCGCACACACCCACTGAGAGCTGTGCGCGAGCTCTGAAACGCGTTGTGTAATCTTTCATCTCCAGTGACGTCACGCAGCGTGCGCTGCTCCATGAAGAGTGTCACTATTATGCATCTACTTTTTCTTTATGTAGTTTTTGTGTTTGTACATTTACACATAATGCATGTGGCTTTTTCCAGACCACTTAAGCGCTGACAGCTGACTTTTTAGGTAATGTAAGAGGACTTCAGCTCTGCTAGCCACCCGCAAGAGAGGTCCCTCAGACGCAATTTGCCCCCTAGTGTGGGTGAAACGAATCTGCAGGAACTCTCCTGCTGGTAAAGAGCAGAGCTGAAGTCATCTAACATTACCTGGTTTAGGTTTGGTCACAGTGAGTTGGCATCATGGGTTGCCATTTTTCTGCAGAATATTGTAGCATGACGAGCTATTTTATACGATCTGCACCAGTGCATTACATGTCATGTTGGCTGATATCAGTGATAGGAGCAGTACAGTGGGACTATTTTTTGGTCTACAGGCCAATCACAGGAGGTCATATGATCAACCAATCCCTCCTGCCCTCCTCTGTAAACACTCTGGGGCTGACTGGGGAAGGGTTAAGAGTCACTGGGGTTGATTTACTAAGGAATAGAGCAGGTTCCCTTCAAATATCCAATGATGCTCTAGCTCTTTATTCTCCTGCACATGATTGGGTATTTAAAGTTAGCAAATTTTCACTTGAATAATCTTACTTTCAGAACTGCCTTTTCTCCTTTAGCAAGTCATCTACATAGTTTCATAATGTGGTTTAAATAGGCTCTATGGTAAGTAGAGCAGAATTCTTCATTGCATCATTAAAACAAGACACACAAGAAGCACATTGAGAAATGACAGCAGTCAAATTATAATGTAGTTAAAGCTCACTAACATTTCCTCTGCATGTCATTTATCCTACTGGTAGAAAATGAATACATTAATATGAATACAAAGCAATCTTTTGTCCTAGTGCACTTGTCCCGGGTAGGATGCCCTTTCTGCCCTATCCCGCCTGTGTAGTAAAACCCACAGTCATACAGATACTCAGAAAGGCAAATTTGTACATGTACAATAGGCTCTGTGACACATGACGGGATGGGTAACGAGATCTTCATAGTTCTGCTTTGTGTGCAATGTAATAATTCAACACCCAGATGTCTGAGTCATTTTTTAAACAAAAACACCAATGTTTCCCTAATGCCTTCTCAATTGTTAATGGGATTTATGGAATTGGTTCTAAGTTTTGTTTTTTTCTTATTAAATTGCATTTTAAAATTTCTATAAAAGAAATCACGACAATAGGGGACATTGTAGTTAAAGTACATGTAACCCCAATCATTAAAATCTTATAAAAGCTTGTGTGCATTCTCTGCATTAAGGTCAGTGCTTTAAGTGGCCCAAAAGAGGTGCCGGTACTCTATTATAGCCTATAATATTTTTTGCCCCCCCCCACCCCACAGAGCACCCCCCCCCCCCTGGCCTGGGCTGGGACTCCGGAGCAGGGGGACTCACTGGTGGTGATCGGTCTGGCTCTGGTGTGGGAAATATTCTTGGGGGGGGGGGGGGGCAATTGAGGGCGCAGATGTCCCAAATGAGCTTACTGGTACACTAAGGCGCACGGAGAGGTGGCGGTATGCTCAAGAGCCATATTTGGAAGTGGCGGTACTGCGTACCAGTGCATACCGGCCCACTTAAAGCACTGATTAAAGTGAAAAACCTGCCCGTCCGCTCCCGCCACCCCAAATGTTTACCTGAGCCCCATCTTGCTTCAATGCTATGCATCCAGAAAACATCAAAGCACTCTGCCACTCACTCCAGCTTATTTGTTTGGCATCTTACCAGTATTGCCCCACTGCCTTAGATTGGTGGTGTGCAGTGACGGCTTCCTGGCAGGCTTGATCCGAACACGCCCGTGCCCATCACTACTTACCAGTCTTCTACATATACATTATATTCCTGGTCTAGCATTCACGGTTACTAGAAAATCACTGTTAGGTTGTGGTATTATGAGCCTTTGCTGGTTACTTGTGGAGCTCCTACTCAAATATATTGTTTATTGTAGTATTGGCGCAATCATTTGCAAATGCACAATGTCTAAATAAAGAATTCCCCAAACAAAAAATAAAAAAAGGAGGAGGAATAGGTAAAGCCTAGTACACACGATCAGTAAATTATATTAAGAAAAAAAAAAAAAAAGTTTTCAAACAGATTGTATGATAATCAGATACAGAACTGGTACATAGCTGATAATGGATCTAGTACACATCTTTTGAGAGCCAGATCAGGACAAGTCATGTGAAATTATCTGATGGGACCAGCACGGAAATTTTTCTCGTACGCTACCAGATCCTACGATTTTAGTTTAATCAGTACAGTTTTCATCCTAAAATACAATACAAATACACAACCCCATGTTCCCACTGGGACTAGAACAACCACACAGTTTCTCCTAGTGGTCTGCTCACCAGTTCTCACAGGTCTGATGCTCTTTTGGATCTTGCACCTTCTCTTCATGGTCCTTGATTCAAGCGACCCACAAAGCCCACTCTAGAATTCTTCTGCTACATTTAATTGCGACACTGGATAACCTCTCTCAGGCGCCACAATATATTCCCATATCAGAAAATAGTCTTTGAACACACTGGTTTGCACACTCAGGGAGCCCCTGGTACCCGCTCTATAAAATATTCCTCCATCAATGTCAGCGGTGCCCCAGCCTCACTACTCTATTTGCTTAAGTGGGAGCGAGACCTGTCCCCTATTAATCTGGCAGATTGAAACACAGCCTGATCCAGTATAGCAAAGTACGCTTTCAATACAGCTACGCTGGAGGTTGCATATTGGGTTCTCCTCCGCTGGTACTGGATCCCAGCCCACATTTCCAAATCAAACCTATCATAAAAGTGACAGATGTTTCTGGGAATGTGGTTAGCAAGGAAATGAAATCTATATCTGGTGGTCCTGAACCCTGGGATTTTGTTCGAGGGTCTTTGGACTCTTGTTCACGCTCTTCCATATACATATCCATAAGGACACCAAATTAGTGCTGCTCCACTGCCCTACCCCAGGCCTTTTTTCTACCAGCAGAAATTGGGTACCTACTTATTTATTGCCATCAAGCGCGCAATTGCCAGAGCTTGGAGAAAGCCTGCGGTCTCGTTTGCAGAGGTGAAGAGCATCCAGACAACCCTTATGATCAAGATGACCAGTATCCTCCACGGCTCCCATGCCAACTTTCTTAAGATGTGGACCCCGTGGTGGCCCTACGCTCTCTTCCAACCTTGAACCCGACCAGCTTGGGTGCCTCTATTTATCGTTTTCCACCCCCCAGCCTGAGGGAATGCTTTCTCCTCTTGGGTTCCCTTCTCCTCCTATCTTTCTGTGACCTCGCTCCTTCAACTTTCCAACTTATTATCTTGACTCCTCCTCCTTTCCCTCCCATTACCCTAAAATACCTTCCTTTTTTCCTCTTTTCCAGGCTTTTTTTTTGCGTATAGTTTATATTTTGTCCGTCCCCTTTTTAAGTGGACTGGCCCACTTCCTATGCCCATCCCTGCCTCTGGGCCCAAGGGCTCAGGCATCCTGTGTTGACCCCCGGCCTAGGTCGAAAGGTCATAACCGTTTGATAATTCACACATGAAGGCACATTTTGTTTGTGGTCTTATGCAGTTCTTCATCGTGCTTCTATTGTACGAGAATTGTTGTAACTTTAGTAACCTTTTAATTTTCAATATGGAGACTAGCATGCAAAAAACAAAAAAAAAATAAATAAATAAATAAAAATAAACCGACGATCATTCGTCCGATAATCTCATTGTGTGTACCAGGCTTTAGTATGCAGACATTTCCTTTCACAGGGTAAAAAGAATAGGCTTAAGCCTAGTACACACAGACCAAATATAGGGCAGCATTCGGCCTGTTCAATCAAAACCGGCTGACATTCGGCCCATGTGTACGCAGCCAGTCTGACAGAGGCTTCTGTCACAGGGGCATGACCGAAAGAGGTCTACCGATGGGCACCTGATCAGGTGTTCTGGCGGGTGGACTCTGAGCACAATAGCTCAGCGGGGGAGATCGCTGTACTAACAGACATCTCAAGTCTCCCGCAAGTCCCGCTTTCCGCCCTGAGCTCACGGACACCCGCGAGCTCAGGGCAATATCCTGGCTGTGTGTGTGAGTCACAGTGAGTCAGATGAGATGACTCATCGATGCAGGCAGAGAGTGCGTCAGCTGTCAGCAAGCTGAGCCTGCACAGAGAAATCACGTCGGAGCCGAAGTAGATCCGGCTCACAGGCGGAGTGATACGAGTCATGCACTCCGCCTGTGGGAGGAGCAAGCAGCGGCTTTGCTCTCTACTACAGCCACATCGTCTACTCTGTGACAGACACAGTGACCTAACCTGAGAGCAGCACCAGAGAGCCAGCACCTGAGACCAGTACCAGCACCAGTGACCAGGCCAGTACCAGCACCAGTGACCAGGCCAGTACCAGCATCAGTGACCAGTACCAGTGACCAGTACCAGCACCAGTGACCAGGCCAGTACCAGCACCAGTGAAGAGGCCAGTACCAGCACCAGCGAAGAGGCCAGTACCAGCACCAGCGAAGAGGCCAGTACCAGCACCAGCGAAGAGGCCAGTACCAGCACCAGCGAAGAGGCCAGTACCAGCACCAGCGACCAGGCCAGCACCAGCACCAGCGACCAGGCCAGCACCAGTGAAGAGGCCAGTACCAGCACCAGTGACCAGTACCAGCACCAGTGACCAGTACCAGCACCAGTGACCAGGCCAGTACCAGCACCAGTGACCAGTACCAGTACCAGTGACCAGTACCAGCACCAGTGACCAGTACCAGCACCAGTGACGAGGCCAGTACCAGCACCAGTGACCAGGCCAGTACCAGTGACCAGGCCAGTACCAGCACCAGTGACCAGGCCAGTACCAGCACCAGTGACCAGGCCAATACCAGCACCAGTGACCAGGCCAATACCAGCACCAGTGACCAGGCCAATACCAGCACCAGTGACCAGGCCAGTACCAGCACCAGCGACCAGCACCAGTGAACAGGCCAGTACCAGCACCAGTGAACAGGCCAGTACCAGCACCAGTGACCAGGCCAGTACCAGCACCAGTGACCAGGCCAGTACCAGCACCAGTGACCAGGCCAGTACCAGCACCAGTGACCAGGCCAGTACCAGCACCAGTGACCAGGCCAGTACCAGCACCAGTGACCAGGCCAGTACCAGCACCAGTGACCAGGCCAGTACCAGCACCAGTGACCAGGCCAGTACCAGCACCAGTGACCAGGCCAGTACCAGCACCAGCGACCAGGCCAGTACCAGTACCAGCGACCAGGCCAGTACCAGCACCAGTGACAAGGCCAGCACCAGCACCAGTGACCAGGCCAATACCAGCACCAGTGACCAGGCCAGTACCAGCACCAGTGACCAGGCCAGTACCAGCACCAGTGACCAGGCCAGTGCCAGCACCAGTGAAGAGGCCAGTGCCAGCACCAGTGACCAGGCCAGTACCAGCACCAGTGACCAGGCCAGTACCAGCACCAGTGACAAGGCCAGCACCAGTGACAAGGCCAGTACCAGCACCAGTGACCAGGCCAATACCAGCACCAGTGACCAGGCCAGTACCAGCACCAGTGACCAGGCCAGTACCAGCACCAGTGAAGAGGCCAGTGCCAGCACCAGTGAAGAGGCCAGTGCCAGCACCAGTGACCAGGCCAGTACCAGCACCAGCGACCAGCACCAGTGAACAGGCCAGTACCAGCACCAGTGAACAGGCCAGTACCAGCACCAGTGAAGAGGCCAGTACCAGCACCAGTGACCAGTACCAGCACCAGCACCAGTGACCAGTACCAGCACCAGTGACCAGTACCAGCACCAGCACCAGTGACCAGTACCAGCACCAGCGAAGAGGCCAGTACCAGCACCAGTGACCAGTACCAGCACCAGTGACCAGGCCAGTACCAGCACCAGTGACCAGGCCAGTACCAGCACCAGTGACCAGGCCAGTACCAGCACCAGTGACCAGGCCAGTACCAGCACCAGCACCAGTGACCAGGCCAGTACCAGCACCAGTGACCAGTACCAGGCACCAGTGACCAGTACCAGGCACCAGTGACCAGGCCAGTACCAGCACCAGCACCAGTGACCAGGCCAGTACCAGCACCAGCGACCAGGCCAGTACCAGCACCAGTGACCAGGCCAGTACCAGCACCAGTACCAATGACCAGGCCAGCACCAGTGACCAGGCCAGTACCAGCGACCAGGCCAGTACCAGCACCAGTGACCAGCACCAGTACCAGCACCAGTGACCAGGCCAGTACCAGTGACCAGTACCAGCACCAGCACCAGTGACCAGGCCAGTACCAGCACCAGTGAAGAGGCCAGTACCAGCACCAGGCCAGTACCAGCACCAGTGACCAGGCCAGTACCAGCACCAGTGACCAGGCCAGTACCAGCACCAGCACCAGTGACCAGGCCAGTACCAGCACCAGTGACCAGGCCAGTACCACTACCAGCACCAGTGACCAGGCCAGTACAGCACCAGTGACCAGGCCAGTACCAGCACCAGTGACCAGCACCAGTGACCAGGCCAGTACCAGCACCAGTGACCAGGCCAGTACCAGCACCAGTGACCAGGCCAGTACCAGCACCAGGCCATTACCAATGACCAGCACCAGTGACCAGTACCAGCACCAGTGACCAGGCCAGTACCAGCACCAGTGAAGAGGCCAGTACCAGCACCAGTGACCAGCACCAGTGACCAGGCCAGTACCAGCACTAGTGACCAGGCCAGTACCAGCACCAGTGACCAGGCCAGTACCAGCACCAGTGACCAGTACCAGCATCAGTGACCAGTAACAGCATCAGTGACCAGTACCAGCATCAGTGACCAGTACCAGCATCAGTGACCAGTACCAGCATCAGTGACCAGTACCAGCATCAGTGACCAGTACCAGCATCAGTGACCAGTACCAGCATCAGTGACCAGTACCAGTGACCAGGTATACTGATTACATTTCATTTCATTATACTCTGGTAGTGTTAAATTGGAAAGGGGGGGGGGTGCGGCGCAGGCGTTCGTGGGGGGGGGGGGGGGCGGCGGCGGCGTGTGGGGGGGGGGGCTCACCTCCCTGAAATTACTTTGCCACCTCCCTGAAATGAGTTTTTGCAGGTTGGGATGTCTGTACTAACATTGCGTAGTTAGTACAGTGGCTCCTCCTGAGCTCTCCAAGTTTTTTTCGTTCAGCCTGCTGGG
>NC_138778.1:67095463-67100463 GCF_965119305.1 Pelophylax lessonae | reverse complement strand
ACAGAACTCACCTTCCTGTCAGCTGGATCCTTAAAGGCCAGAGACTCTTCAACCACAATCATGGTTGCCTTATTCAACCTGGAAACCAGGAAATTAAGGAGGGACTCTTCAAAGGGGTACCTCATTGCAAATGGCTTAGGGAGCACAAAGGGACGTTTTGGACGTTCCCACTCTTTTACGACAAATCTGTCAAAATAGGAGGGGAAGGGAAATACCCGAGTGCCAAATGGGATCGGTGTCTCTTCCACAGCTGCGCTATCCATTTTTAAAGTCTCTGGAAAGGTCAAGGCGTATGGCCGCAGACCCTGCAGGATAGGCATTGCCCACAGCGGCCGAACCAGATTCAGGATCTGAGGAGACAGATGAGGCGGGGGGGGGGTGCTTTTTACTAGCCTGCCGCCCAAAAAGCAACCACCACCCTGGGATACAAAGGACTCCAGGACTGCCGTCAGTGCATCAATGAATAGTTGGGACCCAAAGGGCCCCATGGTCTCAGAGGGGGTAAGGTGGGGAAATGTGTGTCAAGGAATAAGGGGACTCCACCAAAATCTGCAAAAAATTCTGCTAAGGGACACCTCCACCACGCTGGTAACACCATGATCCTGCAGCAGAGAGAGGAAGGCCCTCACCAGGCAGGCACCGGCAGCACCAGGATGTGGTGTGCTCCACGTGCAGAAGGAAAGAGACCCAGAAGTCAGCACCAGGGGATAAGGAGGGGTTCCCACTGCCATAATCGCCACCCAGAACGCTCCTCTGTCATGGCCGCTGCCATTTTCAATGTCGGACCAAGGCAAAAATGCCTGCTTTACTCCACAAACATGACCGCCGTATATACATAATACGCAACAAAATGGCAGCCCCGCACGGTCCTACGAGGCTCCCAGGAGGGATCCCTGGGGCCCAAGGAAAGACACGGAAGAGAAATGGGGGCACCAGGCAGGAGCCCCCACCAGGTACAGCCCATCGCCTGGTCGCCTGCAGTGCACCCCCCCCCCCCCAATCACTAGTACAGTACCCTGCCCCAGCAGGTAGGCCAGACCACCACACTACCCCAAGATGGGGGGGGGGGGGGAGAGGGAGGTGGGGGGTGGATAGGGGACTCGATGACCCACAGGCACAGGGGAGGGGGGTGCCTAACGAGAAGGAGGGAAACCCGGGGGTCCAACCATCCCAGGGAGAGGGCCACATCCACCACACAACCCTCCATGGGGAGAGTGGGGGGGGGGGGGGGACAGCTACTCACCATAACAGGAACCAGATGTTCACCGCTCCAGGCAGAAACTCCTCGCCATCCAAATGGGGGGGGGGGGCTGTCAGCCAGGGGAAGAGCTGCGACACAGGCCAGCCCCCATCCGGTAGGGCTGCATAGCGGCTGACCTAGCGCAGATCTGAGGTCTGCGCGCATTTGCTGACCAGACTGGGGCGACCACTGGACCTAGATTATTCAGCCCCTCGCCCAGTCTGGCAGTTGAGTGTAGATCTCGCAGGAAAAAACCAGGAGAAAAAAAAAAAAAATCTATCTAAAAGAAAAAAATGCCAGGACCAGAGATACAAGCAAGGAACTAGGTCCTCACTCCTGACCAGGCAGAAGAAAAAAAAAACTGAGTACCTAAAGCAGAGAGGGGGAGTCAACCTCCTGGGACTGCCCATAGGCGGCATAGTCAGTCTTTTTTTCTGCCTAGTGTCCTACTCCTGTAGGGGGCAGTATAACCAAATGGTCAAGAAGATCAGGAGCTGTGTCCATCAACGAAGGAAAGAGAAACAAATTTTGCCATTGGCTACATTTTAAAACGAGTTGGGAGATGGCACCTGTGCATTGGCCATACACAGCAAAACAACATTATATTTCCTGTGAAAAGGGATAAGTTTCATTTCTACAAACTGGTATTTCATTTTTGAAGGTCCAAAGTTACTGAAAGTCCTAATAAATCATATGTCCTAGTCAGCAAATTTTCTTTTCCGGAACCTAATAATTGCCAACATTAGTACAAGACATCACAATTTTGTTAACATGGTCGAAGGACTCCTTAGGTTTTCTGAATGTTCCTGAGTGTCTTTCTTTGATTCCCAGCACAATGGGTATAATCAAAAGCTTTAAGAACTTTGGTTTTTTTTATTAATTATCATAGCCACTTTTAATATACATTTCACATCTTCAAAAATATAATAATAAGAAGCTTTGTCCTCCTATGCTGCCATGTTGCTACCTATACAGTGGACCCCTGAAATCCACGGGATTTACGTTCCTAGAGCACCCGTGAATTGTGAAAAAACATGAATTTTGGATGTCGTAAAAACAAATGCCTATTTTTATCATTTAAACCCTAAATTTGCCCCTGAATATGCTCCCAGAACACTTTAATTTCATTTCAAACTCTGCTTAATACATTACCCTTTAAAAATGTAAAAAAGGTAAACCCGTATACTGTACTGCTATGTCTCCCCAAGTGCTAGAATGTCAAATACCGAAGTTACCCCTATATGTACTGCAATTCATGCAAGCGCGTTTTCTTTGGTATGCACTGTCTTTTTGGTATAAGTAGTGAAAAAAAAAAATTAACGAACAACTGAGGCTGTGAATTCTGAACTGTGACTTTGCAGGGTCGAATGTATTCCATTTGTTCTAAAGTAAAAAAAAATAAAAAAATACACTCACCAAGCACGTCAACATTGCAGTACACTCATAGGCCCAACCATCAGATATTTTAAAAGCACTTCTTTCCAAAATACACAGAAAAAGCCAACTTCAGGGGCTGTTAAAATTATATCGAGGTTTAGTCAGGCCATTAGTAAACCTACTGTCCTGTATAAGCAATGGCATGCGACTATTAGAGGAAGGGGAGAAGGGGCAGTTGATTTGTATGCTTTAATAGCCTGCCTTTGCCTTTTTTATGAGATGTGGAAGAGTAAGGCCCGGTTCACACCTGAGCGTACTTCAGCTTGTAAAACGCTCATCTCGGAAGTCTCAAAATGCCCAACAAGCAAAATCCCATTCATTTCAACGGCCCCTTTTTACATATGAGCGTTTTGTCCCCTGAAGCAAAATGTCTGAAGCTCAAAAAAGTACATGAGCTTTTTTGGCAGATTACAAGCATTTTTGTTCGATTTCAATACCTGCCTCCAAACATCTGCAAAAAACGCCTGAAAAAAACCTGAAAACTATACGCTCAGGTGTGAATGGAGCCTTAAGATGGCTATACCCAACGCAGTATCAACAGGGTCCCATGAAGCAGACTAGGGCAGAGTTTGCGTTTACCAATTAACCAATTATGCAAATTTAAGCCATTTTTTTAAAAGGTTTTAAACATTTTAAAACATTTTTAAAAATTGTAATGCATATTCGGGTTGGCAGTGCCCCATGTTCAACTCCATTCCCTGATGTGAATCCAGTAGATCAGTTCTAGTTGCAGGCTAGCTCCAGAGCAGAAGGAAGCCCTCAACACCAGCTCAAGGCAGCTCCAGAAACCACAGCCTGCCTCCAGAGCTGCTCCAAAAATGTGGAAAGCTGCCAAAAACAAATCCTAAGTAAAACTTTCCAGCGGTTGCATGGTAGCTGCTTTTGATGCCTTCTGGTTACTTTAGTTAGTCGAATACTTGTCAAGAGGTTAGAACAAGCATGTAAGTGCAGTCAAAGCAGAAGTAGACCCATAGATTTAACAGGTTTAAAAAACAGTCTCATGCCAGGAATGTAACTGTCACATTAGATGTGCTCTCAAACAAACTGTCAAACTATCCAATGGCTGACGTCATAACTGATCACATATGCAGCATCACGGCAGTTGAAGATTAAATAGAGGCTTCCTTGGCTGAAACCGATAGGAGGGTTTACTTCCACTTTAAGAAGAAGAGTATATTTCTGGTGGTTTAGGCTTCATTCACATCTGAACGTAGCGATTTACTGGCATTTTTTAAGCCTTTCTGCAGCTTTTTACAAGCATTTAAGTGTATTACAGCTTCAGGAGGTTTTTTTTACCCAATAGAAAACACTAGGGGGAGGAGAGCTGCTGTTTGAGCAGAAAATGAGCGACAAAACGCTCGTAAAAATGCTCAAGTCAGGCAGTTTCAGGCATTTCTATTGAAGTCTACGGCCAAAAATGCCTGTAATCTGCCAAAAAGAAGCTCATATACTTTTTTGAGGGACAGGAGGCTCATATGTGAAGAGGGGTTATTGAAACGAATGGGATTTGGATTGTTGAGCATTTGTAATGCTACAAGCGTCAAGCAGAAAATGGAATGGGCGAAATTAGAAAGAATGGGAATGGGGTTAGATGTACTGTAGTAATGTGTATTGGTGTGAATTGGGACTGGAGTCTTTTTTCCTTGGACTAAATCCCAGGATTAAATATCAAGTAGTGAATCAAATATAACCTACAATGAAGTAAACCATTTCTGAGAAGATCCACCCATAAATTCTGATGACTCGCAAGTTAAATGATATTAAAGGAGGCAATTTTTTTTTCTTTTTAATAGCCTTGTTATACTTACCTGCTTTGTGCAGTGGTTTTGCACACAGAGCCTGGATCCTCCTCTTCTCGGGACCTCTGCTGGTGCTTCTGGCCTCTCCCCTCTGTGAAGTGACCCCAGAACAAGCAGGTTGCAATGGGGGCACCCAAGCAGGTTCGCTCCCGAGCCGCTGCTCTACGTGTCCATTCAAACACAGATTCCTATTGGATAGTTACTGCATGTGCCCAAAGAATGATGTCAGCTCAGGGGTGTATTTTGGTTTTGTGCTGCCCTAGGCAAGACTAAAAATGGGCGCCCCCCCATCCCCCTCCTAAGTAAATTTGCCCCACTCCTTCCTTTTTAACGGATGTGACTCCCTCCAAAATTGAAGGACTACAAGTCCTAGCATGAACCCCTGAGATCTCACGAGAGGGGTGGGTGAGGGGGGAGAAGGGGAGAAAGAGAGAAAGAGAGAAAGAGAGAAAGAGAGAGAGAAAGAGAAAGAGAAAGAGAAAGAGAGAGAGAGAGAAAGAGAAAGAGAAAGAGAAAGAGAAAGA